>NC_057808.1:246293084-246452592 GCF_018294505.1 Triticum aestivum | reverse complement strand
CGCCGGCGGAGTCGCGGGAGGACGAGGGCGGCGGCGCGGGGTGCGGGGCGGATTCGTCGGGTGGCGGCGCGGACACGTCCGTCGGCGGCGGGGAAGGTGTCCGGCCGCGGAGAGGGGAATTGCTAGGGTTTCATTTGCGCGAGAATTCCGGGAGAGACACATATTTATAGGTAGAGGGAGCTAGGAGACTCCAAATGGAGTGCGGTTTTCGCCCACACGATCGTGATCGAACGACCGAGAGCATGGAGGGGACTTAGATGGGTTATTGGGCTGTTTGGAGGGTTTTTTTGCTGCAACACACAAAAGGACTTTGCGGTTACCCGGTTAACCGTTGGAGCATCAAACGACCTCCGAATGGAACGAAACTTGACCGGTGGTCTACCGGTGGTGTACCAAGGCCACTTGGCAAGACTCGGTCCATTCCGAGAACGTTTAACACCCGCTCACGAAAAGAAACAAAAGGGGTGCGCCGGTGCACGTGGGAGTGTCGGATTGCAAAACGGACAACGGGGAAAATGCTCGGATGCATGAGACGAACACGTATGCAAATGAGATGCACAAGATGACATGATATGGGATGCATGACATGAACAAAATGCAAAACGAAAGATAAAACCCAACCACGGAGGGAATATCATAACACATAGCCGAAAATGGCAAGAGTTGGAGTTACAAATATGGAAAGTTACATCCGGGGTGTTACACCCCTCCCCACATATATATAGGTGGGAGGGGGAGGAGAGGTAGCCAGGGGCGCCCTAGGATTGGCCGCCGCCCACTAGAGGCCCTGCCTTGCCCTGCGCCCCCATTTCCATGTATGCATGAAGGGGAAGGAAAGAGGGGGGGGTGAGGGAAGGAAGTGGGAATCCTAATCCACACTTTCCTTTCCCTTCCCCTCTTTTCTTCTCCTCCTTGTATAGACTTATATGGTGCACCAACCCCTTGTCGGCTGGTGTGTTCCTTCACAAGGCCCATATGGCCCATAGGATTGCCGGGGTTACCCGGAAGACCTTCCGGTGACCCGATAAGTACCTGATACCCTCCGGAACACTTCCAATGTTCGAATACCATCGTACTATATATCAATCTTTACCTGTCGCCCATTTCGATACTCCTCATCATGTTCGTGATCTCATCCGGGACTCCGAACAACATTCGGTTAGCAAATCACATAACTCATATAATACTAAATCGTCATCGAACGTTAAGCGTGCGGACCTTACCGGTTCGAGAACTATGTAGACATGACCGAGACACCTCTCCGGTCAATAACCAATAGCGGAACCTCGATGCTCATATTGGCTCCTACATATTCTACGAAGATCTTTATCGGTCGAACCGTTATGACAACATACGTTATTCCCTTTGTCAATCGGTATGTTACTTGCCCGAGATTCGATCGTCGGTATCTACATACCTAGTTCAATCTCGTTACCGACAAGTCTCTTTACTCATTCCGTAATACATCATCTTATAACTAACTCATTAGTCACTTTGCTTGCAAGGCTTCTTATGATGTGCATTACCGAGAGGGCCCAGAGATACCTCTCCGATACTCGAAGTGTGAATAATCCTAATCTCGATCTATGCCAACCCAACAAACACCTTGGGAGATACCTGTAGAGCATCTTTATAATCACCCAGTTATGTTGTGACGTTTGATAGCACACAAGGTATTCCTCCGGTATCCGGGAGTTGCATAATCTCATAGTTGAAGGAATATGTGTTTGACATGAAGAAAGCAATAGCAAAAAAACTGAATGGTCAATATGCTAAGCTAACAGATGGGTCTTGTCCATCACATCATTCTCCTAATGATGTGATCCCGTTCATCAAATGACAACACATGTCTATGGTTAGGAAACTTAACCATCTTTGATTAACGAGCTAATCTAGTAGAGGCTTACTAGGGACACGGTGTTTTGCCTGTGTATCCACACATGTATCAAGTTTCCGGTTAATACAATTCTAGCATGAATAATAAACATTTATCATGATATAAGAAATATAAAATAACAACTTTATTATTGCCTCATTTTACCTCGTCTCCTCCACTTCTTCTTCTTCGTCGCGAAACCCTTTGCGACTAGAGCTCCGCTGCGCCCGTCGTCCTTCGCCAGCCGCCTCACTTGGGACTGCAACGCCGCTCCGCCATCACCGAAGTTCAGCAGCGCTTCTCCGCTCTCGGCAGCTACAGCCAGGTACCCAAATCTCCTTTCCTTAGATTCACATTACCTAGTCGGAGTTCGTCGGTGTTGATCCATTCTTTACTATGATATCCTAAGTAGATGTTGTATTCGATCTGAGATGGCCACAAAAACACCGCGGCAATAGTTTTTGACATCAGTCTTGCATCTGAGTAGTCTGTTCCTTCTAGAATTCGTGCATAGTTCATCAATTGCTTCCGTCACCACCTTTATGTTTAGCAATTATTTTTCTTTTTGAACAGCCCGTAGATCTATAATGGTAGCTGTTCTAGACTGAAACTTTTTTGTTCCATCCTTAGCAATAATTCAGCAATCCCGAACGTAGCTAACCCGCCTTTGTATCTTAGGCGGCTTACCAGCATATTGTAACTCGTCAAGTTTCAGGAGCTGTATCTGTAGCTAAATCGATTCACTGCTTAGGGCAACTTAACATTATGTTGTCTTATTCATATGACTGTGATGACGGGTCATAAATTCTCAAATAACCAGCTGTTGGGGATATAACTACTGGGTATAACCCACCCAGAGGGGCCGGGTCATACCACTGGCGATTTATAAATGAAGATGGCAGGTCATGACAAGCCTATTGACGGCCCAAGACCCAGAGGCGGCTTGAGGCCCAAGAGGACGAACCGCCATATGTATAATTTGTATTGTAAGGCAAGCTTGGAGAGTCACCGAGCCGGACACATTGTGTATGAGCCGGCTGGGACTCTGTAAGCCGCCGGGCATCAACCTGTGTATATAAAAGGGTGACCCGGCGGCGGGTTAAGGATAAGAAACAAGAGACCGAGAACTAGGTCAAGAGTATTCTCTCCCTGGTAATCGAAAACCAAGCAATACAATCCCAAACTGGAGTAGGCCTTTACCTCCACCGCGAGGGGCTGAACCAGTATAAACTCTCTGTGTCCTTTGTCCCGATTAACCCCTTTAAGCTAACCTAGTTGCAATGGCTCCATGACTATGTCCTTTCGCTAGGACATCTGCCGTGTTAAATCCACGACAGTTGGCGCCCACCGTGGGGCCAGCGCATGGTGGTTTCGATTTCTTAAAGGGCAATGTTACCTCTTGAGCACTACGTTGGTTTTCCCTTGAAGAAGAAAGGGTGATGCAGCAAAGTAGGGTAAGTATTTCCCTCAGTTTTTGAGAACCAAGGTATCAATCTAGTAGGAGACCACGCTCAAGTCCCACACACCTACACAAACAAATAAGAACCTTGCAACCAACGCGATAAAGGGGTTCTCAATCCCTTCACGGCCACTTGCAAAAGTGAGATCTGATAGAGATGATAAGATAATATTTTTGGTATTTTTATGATAAAGAGTAAAAGTAAAGAAAGCAAAATAAATAGCGATAGAAATAGCTAGTTGACGGAAGATTAATATGATGGAGAATAGACCCGGGGGCCATAGGTTTCACTAGTTGCTTCTCTCAAGATATCATAAGTATTACGGTGGGTAAACTAATTACTGTCGAGCAATTGATAGAATTGAGCATAGTTATGAGAATATCTAGGTATGATCATGTATATAGGCATCACGTCCGTGACAAGTTGACCGACTCCTGCCTGCATCTACTACTATTACTCCACACATCAAGCGCTATCCAGCATGCATCTAGAGTATTAAGTTCATAAGAACGGAGTAACGCTTTAAGCAAGATGACATGATGTAGAGGGATAAACTCATGCAATATGATATAAACCCCATCTTTTTATCCTCGATGGCAACAATACAGTATGTGTCGTTTCCCCTACTGTCACTGGGATCGAGCACCGCAAGATTGAACCCAAAGCTAAGCACTTCTCCCATTGCAAGAAAGATCAATCTAGTAGGCCAAACCAAACCGATAATTCAAAGAGACTTGCAAAGATAACCAATCATACATAAAAGAATTCAGAGGAGATTCAAATATTGTTCATAGATAATCTTGATCATAAACCCACAATTCATCGGATCTCGACAAACACACCGCAAAAAGAAGAGTTACATCAAATAGATCTCCAAGAGAATCGAGGAGAACTTTGTATTGAGATCCAAAGAGAGAGAGGAAGCCATCTAGCTAATAACTATGGACCCGAAGGTCTGAGGTAAACTACTCACACATCATCGGAGAGGCTATGGTGTTGATGTAGAAGCCCTCCGTGATCAATGCCCCCTCCGGCGGAGCGCCGGAAAAGGCCCCAAGATGGGATCTCACGGGTGCAGAAGGTTGCGGCAGTGGAAATAGGGTTTAGGCTCCGTATATGATGTTTCCAGGGTATATGAGTATATATAGGCGAAAGAGGTCGGTCAGGAGAGCTACGAGGGGCCCACGAGGGTGGAGGGTGCGCCCAGGGGGGTAGGCGCGCCCCATGCCTCGTGGCCTCCTCGTTGATTGCTTGACGTCCACTCCAAGTCCTTTGGATCACGTTTGTTCTGAAAATCACGTTCCCGAAGGTTTCATTCCGTTTGGACTCCGTTTGATATCCTTTTCCTTCGAAACACTGAAATAGGCAAAAAAACAGCAATTCGGGTTGGGCCTCCGGTTAATAGGTTAGTCCCAAAAATAATATAAAAGTGTATAATAAAGCCCATTAAACATCCAAAACAGAATATATAATAGCATGGAACAATCAAAAATTATAGATACGTTGGAGACGTATCAGGCAACTTCGCCGGGATCAAGGGATACGCTATCGGCCGGATGACCAAGAGTCATCGCGGCAAGCTCTACATCGACAATGCAGGCTAGGGCCCCGAGGCTGGCTCAATTGAGTACGGGTACCGGGTCCCCTTCGGTGGAATCCACGTCTTCATCGGAAATATCGGCGAATCGGGCCCTGAGCCGGACACCTGCACCGACATCATCGAGACGGCTCAGCGTGCACGACCCGCCATGGTTCAAGCCGCTGTAAAGCATGCCTTTGTTGGTTTCGTCCATGGGGCGGGCTTTGAGGAAGGATTTGTGTCTCGTGATAAAACGTCCATCTACTCGGATGGTGAATCGCCAACCGGTGAGACCAATTCAATGTATCAACTGCAGGACGGCCGGCATGGGGGCTATTCCAATGGCGACAGTATTTCGAACCCCTTTGGGCTGCCGAACAGGGTTGCAGTCTTCATGTCCGATACACAGCCGGCGCTCGGCTCAACAACCGCCGCGGCTATGACCTCCAGCTCAACGGCTGCGGCAACGACTGGTACTAGCGGCTCTACGCGCCCACCGGCTCAGATTCTGACAGAGTTGTCGGAGGCTTTAGCGACTTTGATGGGGGTGGAGGTGACCTCGGACACTCAAGAACAACATAAGGTGGATGTTGAGAGGTTACGAGATGAGATAGCTCAAGCCAAGGAAGAGTTGGCGGCTGAGAATGCTAGGATGGCCACGGAGCATGCTGCTTTGGACGCTCAGGCACAACGGATTCAGGCAGACTCTTTCCGGCTCACCTTGGATCAAAACGCTTCAAATGCCATCATGAGAAGGAGGCACCAGAGTCGTTTACCTCCAGTTTACGATGCGAGAAACCTCTTCAACACGCCTGGGGCAGGGACCAGTGACCCGCCTGTGGTGAACCGGGCGGTTGAGGCGCCTGTGAGCGGAGCGCTGGTTCAGCCGCGTACTATGGACCCACCTCGTTTGGATATGACTCCGCCTCAGCATGTTCCGACACCGCCGGGTCATTATTCTAACCCTCTGGATAATATGATTACTGCGGCGACATGATTGGCGGCTCTCCTGGTTGAAGGCGAGTCTCCAGCTGCGATAGAGACGCGGAGGGCCAGAGAACTTCTTCAGACAGCAGTGGCTCAACAGGCGGCTTATTCGTATAGTCGTGAGCAGATTCACTCAACCCCTCGTCCAAGCCGGAGTTATGGTAGACATAATGATTCGCCAGCAGTTTCAAGCAGTGAGCAGCACCATAAGCAGCCTCGTAGGCATGACCCGGCGCACGGTAGTGTCGATGCTCAACTTTGGTGGACCAGGGCAGGGCGCGTCGAGAGGCTGAACTGGCGGCTCAACAGCAATCCTCGGTTTATCCGTCAGCATCGGTGGAGGCAGGAGTGACCTCTAGAACCTTGCGTGTGCCATGTTTAGTGTCGGCTCTGCGCAATGAGCGTTTGCCTAAGGACTTCAAGGGCCCTCGTAAGGTACCTAATTACACAGCAGATCAGCCCCCTGAGGCTTGGATTGAGAGCTATGAGATGGCTATGGAGAAGTTGGATGTTAGCGATGCTGCATGCGCTAAGTATTTCACCATGATGTTGGATGGGCCGGCTCGTACTTGGTTGAAAGGACTGTCTGCTAACTCCATTAGGTCATGGCGGAGCTGAAAACGTGTTTTATCCAAAAATTGAAAGACGCATTGTCGGGTGGTAGGTGCGACATATGCCAACGGGTGGCTTATCATTGTGGGAGCCAGTAAGACATCGCCGGTGCCTGGAAACGAGATAAGGCGAAGACATGCACGCCGACAGATCTTACCCAGGTTCGGGGCTCTCCGTGGAGATAACACCCCTAGTCCTGCTCTGCGGGGTCTCCGCATGATCACTAGATCAATACAAGTAGATACAAGTGCTCCTTGAGCTGTCTGGCTAGAGGAAGAGAAAGGGCAAGGCTAGCTCTCCTTTTTTCTCTATGTGGTGTGTGAAACTCTATGAGATCAACCCTTTGCATGGGTGTCCCGTGGGGTTTATATAGGCCTACCCCCAGGGGTACAATGGTAATCCGGCTGGGCGCGGGTCCCAGCCGTCAGTGTCTATGTTCGCCGGCTTCTCCGCCGGTCATTGGGGCCCGCCGACTGGTGGGCCCCGCCGGCTGCCGGCTTATTGGCCGGCACGCCGACCCCACCGCTTGGGGGCCTTGTCGGCGGCTAGTTACTGTTGCCTCGCCTCTGATGATGAGGGCTTTGTCGAGGTAAGCGTGGCTACAGTGTCGTCGCCTTGCGAGCTCTCACTGTAGCCTTACCTTGTCTTGTCTCCTTAATGGGGCGCATGCTTCGAGGGAGGGAGGCAGCCGGCTATTGGGAGCCGGCCACGTCCCTGGCCGACTAGAGGAGGCCGGGCCGTCTTCAGATGTCTCTCTGGCAAAGGGGCCCGCCGCCCACGGGCCGTACTGGCACCTGTCGTGGGTGACATCGAGGCCAACATGGCTACAGTGCCGCGCCGAACGGGGATGGCTGGCCCGTACGGCGCCCTGTGGCCATGCTTGTTCCGGGATTCGGGGGTAGTGGGTTGTACTGTGGCCACACCCCATCGTACCGCTGCTATGTGGGTACAGTCTTGGTGGGTGCAGTCTTGGCCGGCTTCTGGGAGCCGACTTTCTTCGTGGCCGGCTTTTGGGAGTCGGTCTTCTTGGGGCTGGCTTCCTGGAGTCGGCCATCTCGTATCTTTCTTGGAGGAGGTTTCTAGGGCCGGGTCGCCTTCTGGGAGTCGGCCCTGGGATAGCCGGCCGGGGGAAGGCAGCCCTATGCTTTGTATGCTTGAAGGCCTGAACGGCCTGATAATTTTCATAGAGCTAGGGGGAGTCGGTTAGGCTACCCGTGGCCATTTACTCCGACAGTAGTCCCCGAAGCTGGTTGGGCTTCGAGGCTAAGTGGAGGTCGAGAAGATCGGTCAGCTTCTTATCTCGACGAGCCAGCAGCTGGGAGCCGGCTTCGGTTGGGCGCGTCGCCTTGGCGAAATTTTTAAAGTCGGAAGGCGGGAGTCTGTTGGCGCGTGCGCCGGGCTGCGGGCCGGCCGCTCGCCGCCTGTGAACCATGTGGCGTCCCCTGGCTGAAGAGAGCCTGCCAACCAACGCGCGCGACAAGATGTCGCCGCAGGCCAAGGGCCCACCACTCCTACGCCTAGGCCCAGGCGTGGATTCTTTGCGGCCCAAAGCCGTCCGCACGTCTTCCGGCGATGGTTTCCGCACGCCATTAGGGCGCAATAATCGCGGGACGTGGGGGAGTGGGCGCAGTTAATCCCACGTTCCTCCCCACGCCTCGCCTCCTCGGCTTCGCCGCACGAGGCTATAAGTAGGGGGAGGAGGGGAAGCGGCAGACGTTCGCACGCTCCTCTCCCCTCCGCCATCTTCTCCCTCCTGCTTTCCCACGCAGTAGCGCCTCGCCGCCGCGCCGTCCCACCATTCTTCACTCCGCCCCGCAGCTCTGCCGCTGCAGGGCCGTGCTTTCTCTACCGCCGCACTCTTCCTCGCTAGCTTCTCGCCACCATGCAGTATGGCGGGGACTGGGATGGCTCCAACGTCCACATGGACCACATCGAGTTCCTCTGCAAGACGCGGCGGTTGCCCGGCGCGGACCAAGTGCGGGTCCGTCTCGCGCCTGCGAAGGAGATCACGCTGGAGCCGGAGGAAGGCGAGTGGGTAGTCTTCCGCTCGCATTTCCTGCGCGGCATTGGCTTGCCAGTGAGCGCTTTCTTCCGCTCCTTCCTCGACTTCTATCAACTCCAGCCGCACCACCTCACTCCAAACACGGTGGTGCTGCTGTCCGCCTTCGTCACCTTGTGCGAAGGCTTCCTTGGCGTTCTCCCCACCCTCGAGCTCTGGGGGGAGTTCTTCCAATCTAACCTGGGCACCCGCATGCAGGGCGTGCCGGCCCAGAGCGGCGCCTTCGTCGCGATGCGGAGGCCGGCGGCCGACAACCCCTTCCCCGTCATCACGTTAATCCAGTCAGTGAAGCGCTGGCAGAAGTCCTATTTCTACGTGAAGAACGTCGCCCCGCAAGGCGACTACGTCAACTTGCTGGCTTACGTAGCCGGCCTGCCGGCTGGGAGGCGGCCCCACTGGTCCTATCGGGTCGCGTCGCTGACGCCGGCTGGAGCCGCGGCCGTCGCCCGACTGCGGGTGATGATCCAGTCGGAGGGCCTGACTGGGTCCGACTTGCTAGCCGCCTTCGTCGTGCGCCGGGTGCTTCCGCTTCAGAGCCGCCCTCACCTGATCTGTCAGATGAGCGGCTAGCTCGATCCGAGCTGGATGTGCACCAAGGACATGCCGCATGACGAGGTGGCGCACATGGTGAATTACCTTGCGAACTGCAAGCTCTCCGCAGAGTGGCGGTTTGGCAAGGAGCCATATTCCCGTGCGCATCCTCCGCCCACGGTATGTTTTCTCTTTCCTCTTCTTTTCTTAGTTTTGTTGCCGAATTCCTTCTGGCCGTCTCTGACCAGTCGGCACGCCTTCGCAGAGCTCTCTCCTTCGACCTGCAGCCGGGTCGGAGACGGAGCGCCGATTCCTCCCCGACCGGGGCGGAGCATGACCTGGAGGACCACGACTTGGGGGCGGCGGGCATGGAGGACAACACCGAGGCGGGTGGCGGCGATGCCGGCGGCGAAGCAGGCGGCTCCGGTCTTGGAGCCAGCTTTGATGACTGGCCGGATGACGACGAGGCAGAAGTCGTCCCACGATGCCAGCCGGCGTCTGGCCACGGTGCGGGTTCCTCCGCCGTGCCGCCTGCTCGGGGCGGCGGGCAGAAGCATCGTGCCGCGTCGGGCTTGTTCGGCAGCCGGCCGAAGAAGCCCAAGGGCGGGGCGGCGGCGACCAGGCGGGATGAGGCGGCCGCGAAGGCGGCCCGCTTCCGCAAGGTGGTGAAGCAGCCGCAGACAGTGTCGGCGTAAGCGTATACTCCTTTGTACATTCTTTCTTCTTTTCTTTGGTAGTTTCTGAATCCTTGTCCTTTCTCAAAAAATCAGGCTCCACTGTCGCTCGAGCGGGTTGCTGCCGCCTCCGTCGTTGGATCGCCGGGAGGATCCGGGAGCACCCGCCGCGTGGACCCCCGTGCCGAGCTTCAGGCGGCGACGGAGCGAAACGCGTGGGAGGCGCGGGAGGCGGAGGATTTGAGGGCGGCTACCGCCAAGGCGGCACAGGAGGAGGAGCCGGCGAAGGCGCACGCCGACGCAGCGGCCAAGGCCCAAGCGGAGGATGCGGCCGCGGCGATGGCGGAGGGGGCCTTCCACGTCACCCCTTTGCGCGTCGCGGCGCCTGAGGCCCCAGAGCCCCCGCCAGAGGAAGCCGGCGGCGACCAGCCGGGATTGGAGAGGGAGGACGACATCGTCGTCCCGGAGAGGGAGGCGGCACCGGCCCGACCGACTGGGGCGACCCAAGGCGGCCGTCCTAACTTGCCGCCTGCGCAATCGGCCGGGGGCGAGCCGGCCGCGAAGACGGATCTGGTGATCCAGTCGCCCTCGCGCCAGCGCACGGGGAAGGCCGCGTCGGAGCCGCAGAAGGCCGCGGGCTCCAGCTCGTTGGCCCTGGACATGGAGGCGGCCAGCGCCAGCTCGGGGTGGATGCCGGGTGGAGGGACGGATGTGGTGAACGTGGCAGCACAGGACGTCCGAAACCGGCTTCAGGACCAGGCTGCGGCGCTGAGGAAATATAATGACGAGTTCCTTGCGACGAGGGCGGCCATTCGGGTTAGTCTTCTTATTTTTGCTTTTTTGATCTTGGTTTCTTCCATGGGGGCGCGTCAGCGCACCCACTGGGTGTAGTCCCCGAGTTCCGAGTCGGCTGCAGAGCAGGCGGCTTGGAACTTCTTAGCGGGCCTTGTTTTGCTATTCTTGTTCTCATTCGCTCCTCTGCCTGACTTGCAGGACTACCACAGCCTCCGCGTGGCTGCCTTCAACTCCCAGGCTCGGGAGCTGACCCAGAAGACTGCTGACCTATCTGAGAGCCGGGGTAAGTGCTTCGTCTTTTATCTCACGTGGGGGCGCGTCAGCGCACCCACTGGGTGTAGTCCCCGAGATTCGGGCCGACTGCTGAGCAGTCGGGTCGGATCTTCCTTGACGACTTCTTCCTTATTGCTTCTTTCTTTTCTGCCATCCCTGCAGCGGCCAACGCCAGTCTGAGGGAACAGCTAGGCGGGGCTCAGGCTGCCCTCCGCGCTAAGGAGGCCGAGTTTGCCGCCTTGGCACAGGAGCGTGACCGCCTGGCCAAGAGGTTGGCCGACCAGGAGAAGAGCCACAAGGCGGCCCTAAAGGCGGTGCAGGACAGCGAAGCCGCCTCCAAGCCGAGTATGAGACAGAGGCGGCCAGCTGGGCCGAAGCGAAGCAGACGCTGATGAACAACTATGGCCAGATCGAAGACTTGGTTGACGGTAGGCCGCCTTCCTCTTCGTCCTTGCTTGCCGTTTAGCTCACTTTTTGACTTGGTGTTTTTCTCTTCTTTCTCTTTCTTCCTTGCGCAGAGTACTTCCCTGGCTACTCTACCGCCGCCAACCAGTTCATCGAGGCCCACCGCAAGGCACGAAGGCAGGCTGGCGCCGAGATCGCGCCAAACGCTCGCCGGTTGCTGGAGGAGCAGCTCTTGGCGATTCAGGCCCGCCTCCAGCCGGTTCATCGCATGCTCCGCCGGCTTCAGCGCGTTGGGGCGCAGGTGTTGGCCGCTCTCTGGCCTGGTGAGGTGATTCCCCGGATCCCCAGTCGGACTGCCGACTGGCTGGAGGTGGCGGTCGGCCGCTTCGAGGCCTGGAAGGCTTCTGCGGCTCGGTCCGGCGCCAGGCGGGCGCTGGAGTTCGCCAAGGCCTGGTATCCCGAGCTGAGTCTGGACCAGCTGGCCACCTGGCGGCAGGAGGCCGACACAGAGCTGGAGCGGGCGTGGCCGTCTATCATCCAGCGGGCTTCGGCGATTGCCGACTACACCGACACCAGCGCCTTCGCTCCTGAGGTGGACGACAACGGCATTGCCCAGCCGGAGGAGTGGTTCGGGCTGAACCCGGCAGACGGCGAGGACTCGGCGGAGGAGATCGACTCCAGCGACGAGGGCGAGGAGGAGGAGGGTGAAGACGCCGCGCCAGATGGTGGAGCGGCCGGTCAGCCTCAGCTTGACCGTGCTGCGCCAGATGGTGGGTGCGCCGCCTGCAGCCGGCGATGATCAAGCCGAGACCCGCCAGCCGGCCACTCCTCCAGCCGGCGGCGCCGTCTCTCCCGACCAGCCCGGCTCCCCTGCTGTGCCCTTAGTCTAGTCTGCTGCCTCTACTTTTCTGTTTCACCATTCTCGGAACAGTGTTTTGTTAAGTTTGCACAATTCCACCCACTGGGGGTGTATTCAAACTATATTGACTGCCGGCCTATTTGGGGCCTTATGTGTAAATATAATTATGCATGCGTTTGGCTTTCCCTTGTTTTTTGCTTTTCATCCTTCTGCTGTTTCCTTTGCCGCCCTCCCTTGGTTGCCGCCTTCCCAGCCGGACAGCTGCTCTGCAATCTGTGGCTGGGGAAGTGCTTGGGAGGGCAAGTACTCTAGCTTTGTTGGATTATAGCGAAGCGATTGGGAGGCCGGCCAGCCGGCTGTTTTGACAGCCGGCAGGCGTGGTTGGAGGCCGTCTTTGCGTTATATAAGTTCGTTAGTCCTTAGCCGTTTTTCGTGTGGGCATCCTTTCTGCCTTTGGCTCTTGCCAGTCGGACAGTCGGTTCTTCGAGCTACGACTCTCAACAAGAGAGGGCTCAGGTGCCGGCACACTACTTGTCTGACTTCAGGTAGAACTTTCAATATAACTTAAGGCGGCCAGTCCCCGGGCCGACTAGTCGAACCCGGTGCCAGACAAAAAATCAAATGTAATAATACATTCATGAGTATGACGCTCGTCATTCTTAGATAAAGGAGGGCAGTCCCCGAGTGCTCCTCGGGGGGCCCGTTTGTCTCATATTTAATAAAAATGGTAGCATGGTACATACTGCTTTCAACTGTAAAATCTTCTCAGGAGGTTCGCGTTCCATGGTCGCTCTGACTCCTTGCCGGAATCATCCCTCTTGCGTGGTCTTGGTTTTTGTGCGTCGATCAGGTAGTAGGAGTCATTGCCTAGTGCCTTGCTGATGATGAAAGGGCCTTCCCAAGGGGCCGAGAGCTTGTGCTGGCCGGCTGTTCGCTGGATCAGCTGAAGCACAAGGTCGCCCTCTTGGAAAGATCTTGGCTTGACCTTTCGGTTGTGGTAATGGTGCAAACCCTGCTGGTAGATGGCGGACCGGCTGAGTGCTAACAGCCGGCCTTCTTCCAGCAGGTCGACACCGTCTTCTCGTGCTTCCTTGGCCTCCGCCTCCGTGTACATGGTGACCCGAGGCGAGTCGAACTCGATGTCAGTTGGGATAACAGCCTCGGCACCATATACAAGGAAGAACGGAGTGAAGCCGGTTGACTTGTTTGGGGTAGTACGCAGACTCCAGAGGACAGCCGGCAGCTCATCGAGCCAGCTGCCGGCCGATCGCTCCAGTGGTACGACCAGTCGGGGCTTGATGCCGGAGAGGATGAGTCCATTTGCTCGCTCGACCTGGCCGTTTGACTGCGGGTGGGCAACGGACGCTAAGTCGGATGCCCTATGTCGCGCAGAAACGTGCTAGTGCTCCTTTGGCAAAGTTTGTGCCGTTGTCGGTGATGATGCTGTGCGGCACGCCATACCAAGTAGTGATGTCGGCAATGAATGTCACGGCAGTCGGCCCGTTCAGCTTCTTGATCGGCTTCGTTTCAATCCACTTGGTAAATTTCTCCAGGGCGACAAGCAGATGTGTCAAGCTGCCGCGGGCTGTCTTGAATGGGCCCACCATGTCCAGCCCCCAGACGGCAAAGGGCCAGGTGAGGGGGATGGTCTTGAGTGCAGAAGCCGGCAGGTGTTGCTTGGAACTGAAGACTTGGCATCCTTTGCAGCTTTTGACTATCTCTTTGGCATCTTCCAAAGCAGTCGGCCAAAAGAAACCATGGCGGAAGGCTTTGGCCACAAGTGATCTCGAGGCTGCGTGGTGGCCGCATTCGCCTTGGTGGATATCCTTGAGGATTGCCACACCTTTCTCTGGCTCGACACAGCGCTGGAAGACTCCAGTGACGCTGCGCTTGACAAGTTCTCTGTTTATTATTGCATATGCTCCGGCTCTGCGTTGCACTAGTCTCGCCGAGATCTCATCAGTCGGCAGCTCTCTGTTGACTAGGAAGTTGAGGATGGGCTGGGCCCATGATGGAGCTGTGACTTCTTCTACTATTAGTACGGCCACTGTGACTTGAGTGGGCGGGTTGGGTGGTGGGGAGTTGGAGTCGGCCACCGCTTCTTGTGTCGCCGCAGTCCCCGGGCCGGGTTCTGAAGTCCCCGAGCCGAGTGCGACTATGGCAGTCCCCGGGTCGCTTGTCGAAGTCCTCGAGCCGCCTGCTGGGTTCCTCCAGTCGGATCCGGCTGTATCAGGGGCGGGCGGTACAAAGATAGAGTCCGACTCTGGAGACGGCTTGATAGATGGTTTGAGGAGGCACTGGAGAGAGACACCGGTTGGTATAGCCTGGCGGGTGGAGCCGATCCGTGCCAGGGCGTCTGCTTGGTCGTTGTCGGCCCGTGGCATGTGAAGGAACTCGCACCCTTCGAAGTACCCACTGATCTGCTGGAGGAGGAATCGATAGCTCGCCATGTTTGCATCCTTGGCGTCCCAGTCACCAGATGACTGCTGGACCCCCAAGTCCGAGTCGCCATAACACAGGATCCGGCGTATGCCGAGCTCTTTGGCTAGCCGGAGCCTGTGTATGAGCGCTTCGTACTCAGCCACGTTGTTGGAGGCGGCGAAGTGGATTTGCGGCGTGTATCTGAGATTGTCGCCTTTGGGAGAGGTGAGGACGATGCTGGCTCCCAAGCCGGTGCGCATCTTGGACCCGTCGAAGTGCATTCGCCAATGAGTGGAGTCGGGAGCCGGCGGTAGGTACTGGGTCTCGGCCCAGTCGATGAGGAAGTCGGCCAATGCTTGGGACTTGATGGCGGTGCGGGGCTGATAGAAGATTGTGTAAGGTGCAAGCGCAATGGCCCATTTAGCCACCCGGCCGGATGCATCCCGGTTGCCTATGATCTCGGCAAGCGGGGCGGTGCACACGACCGTGATGGGATGCTCTTGAAAATAGGGCTTCAGTTTCTTCGCGGCGAAGTATACTCCATAGCACATCTTCTGGTAGTGTGGGTAGTTTTGCTTTGAGCTGGATAGTACTTCGCTTAGATAATATACCGGCCTCTGGACTAGCTGGTCTCGGCCTTCTTCTGGGCGCTGGACCACGATGACTGTGCTGACCACTCAGCTAGTTGCGGCAATGTAGAGGAGCATGGGCTCCTTCTCAGTCGGCGCCGCCAGGACAGGTGGAGTGGTCAGCATCTTCTTCAACTCATGGAAGGCTTGGTCTGCTTGGTCATTCCACTCGAAATGAGTGGATTTCTTCATGAGTCGGTACAGGGGGAGAGCCTGCTCTCCTAGCCGGCTGATAAAGCGGTTTAGGGAGGCCAGGCACTCGGTGAACTTCTGAACATCTCGCAACTTGGTGGGAATCTCCATTCTCTCAATGGCCTTGATCTTCACAGGGTTGCACTCAATGCCGCGTTCGGAGACCAGAAAGCCTAGAAGCTGGCCGGCTGGTACTCCGAACACGCATTTCTCGGGGTTGAGCTTGATCTGGAATCGGCGCAAGTTGGCAAATGTTTCTTTGAGGTCTTCCAGCAGGGTGCC
Source organism: Triticum aestivum (assembly GCF_018294505.1). Classification (NCBI taxonomy): domain Eukaryota; kingdom Viridiplantae; phylum Streptophyta; class Magnoliopsida; order Poales; family Poaceae; genus Triticum; species Triticum aestivum. Next base: position 246,436,958 of record NC_057808.1, on the reverse strand, counting down.
GCGCTTCTCTGTCTTTACCACAATATCGTCTACGTAGACGTGGGCATTTCTGCCGAGTTGCTTGACGAGGCATTTCTGCATGCAACGCTGAAAGGTGGCACCGGCATTCCTCAAGCCGAATGTCATAGTCAGGTAACAGAAAGCTACGAATGGTGTGATGAAGGCGGTCTTCAGGCGGTCTGCTGGGTCCAACTTAATCTGGTGGTATCCTGAGTAGGCATCCAAGAAACTCAACAGCTCGCATCCGGCTGTGGAGTCTATCACTTGATCAATCCGTGGCAGAGCAAACGGATCTTTGGGGCAGGCCTTGTTGAGGCTAGTGTAGTCTATACCCATACGCCATTTGTTATTCTTCTTCAACACCAAGACTGGGTTGGCAAGCCACTCTGGGAAAAACACTTCCATAATGAAGCCGGCGGCGAGGAGCCGGGCTATCTCTTCTCCTATGATTCTTCTCTTCTCTTCTGACAGTCGGCGGAGAGGCTGCTTGACCGGCTTCGCGTCGGCTCGCACGTGTAACTTGTGCTCGGCGAAATCCTTCGGAACACCCGGCATGTCCTTTGGGGACCATGCAAAGATGTCTCGATTCTCACGGAGGAAGTCGATGAGCTCGCCTTCCTATTTACTGTCCAGGTTTGCACCAATGACTGCAAACCTCTCCGGGTTCTCCGGGTCCAGAGGTATCTTCTTCGTCTCCTTGGCCGGCTGGAAGCAGCCCTGCGCATCATAATCCTTGGGGTTGGGGACAAGGCCAGCTGCTTGCCGGCCATGGCCACAACTCACTCCAGCATCTTCTTCTCTTCTGCCACTACGAGGGACTCGGCCAGCCGGCTGCTGGCTGCAGCGCACTCGATGGATTTCTTGTAGTTGCCGGCTACAGTGATGATCCCCTTCGAGCTCGGCATCTTCATCTTTAGGTAGGCGTAGTGGGGCACAGCCATGAACTTGGCCAGAGCAGGTCGGCCAAGCAAGGCGTGGTAAGGGCTTTCCGGATCCACTACCTCGAACCAGATTGCTTCTCGGCGAAAGTGATCCTTGTCTCCGAAGAGAACATCCATCTTGGTCTTGCCGATCGTGGAACAGGACAGGCCGGGTACGATGCCATGGAACACGGTCCGGCTTGGCATGAGCTGCTTCGCCTTGAGGTTCAACTTCTCCATGGTATCGCGGTACAATATGTTGATACTGCTTCCACCATCTATTAGAACGCGGAAGAATCGGGCAGCTCGCCTCTCCGTTGCGAGGGTGACATCCAACACCAATGCGTAGGAGCCAGGGGACGGCATCACCTCTGGGTGATCGGCCCGGCTCTAGTTGATAGAACTTTCGGACCAATGCATGAACTCGGGGTTGCTGGAGGCGACTGCGTTGACCTCTTGGTGCTGTCGGCGCCGGCTGCGCTTGTCTTCAACCTCGCTCATGAAGACGACGTAGGCGGCGTGCTCATCAGGGAACTCATCTTGAATGGCTCCGACTGCTGGTCGAGCAGCCGACTGCTGGGGGGCTGGAGGCAGCGGGCCGGGAGGCGGAGGCGGCACCAGCCCCTCGCCCTTGGAGATCCGTGTGAGCCAGTGGCACTTTCGAGTCGTGTGGTTGGACGGCTTCGCGCCGCTGTGGAACTTGCAGGGGGCATCGAGAGTCTGTTCGTAGGAGAAGGCCGGCTGCCAAGCCGGCCTGCCGCCCTTCTTCTTGGGAGCGGGCCGCTCCTCGGGCTGCTCGTCTTCGACTGTGGCCACCTGCCGACTGGTGGAAGGCGGCATTGGGGCCTTGCGCTTGTGGTCGTTTTGGTAGGGGCGCCGATTGGAGTCGCCAGCCGGTGTCTTAGGAGCCGGAGCGAGCACCTTCCCAGAGGCGTCCACTCGGAGCTCGGTCTTCATCGAGGAGTCAGCTATGGCGTACTTGTCTGCAATGACCAGCAGCTCGTCGAGGGTAGCCGGCTCGTCGCAGAGGAGTTGGTGCTTGAGGAGGGTGCCCTCTCGGCACCCGGCGGTGAAGTATTCGATGGCCTGCACCTCGTGCACCCCCTCGCAGGAGTTGCGGAGCTCGGCCCACCGCGTGAGGTAGTCGCAGGTCGACTCGTTGGGCCCTTGGACGCATAGGGAGAGCTGGCGGGGCTTGGGAGGCCACTTGTACGTGCTGCTGAAGTTGCGGACGAAGACTTCCGTGAAGTCCAGCCAGCTGTTGACGCTGTAGGGCTTGAGGATGTTGAGCCAGGTGCGTGCCGTGCCTTGCAGCATGAGAGGGACGTACTTCACGGCTATGCGCCTGTTGCCGTTCGCTATGCTGACAGGGATAGAGTAGTCGATGAGCCAATCTTCCGTCTTCACAGAGCCGTTGTACTTGGGCGTGTCTCTGGGGAGCGAGAACCCTTTGGGGAAGGGCTCGTCGCGGATGCGGAGGCCAAAGCATGGCGGGCCGACATCGTCTTCTTCTTCCAGCGCCAGGGATCGAGCTAGGCGGTCGATCCAGTGGCGGGCGTTGTTTTCGCCGACTCCTTCATGGCGGCCTAGTCGGCCACCGAGAGTCGGATGTGTGACAGGCGGCGGGGTGGGATATCTCTCCCCCCGAGTCGGGGGAGGAGGCGGATTGCCTTGGCGCTCCACTGCTCGAGGGCGGCCTTCCGCGTCGCGCTCGATGGTAATCCGAGTCCGGCTGCGGCTAGCAGCCGGCTCCTTGTCTTTTCTTTCGCGGGCGCCGCTCGCAGTCGGCGACCGGTATGTCGCGGCGCGCTCTCGGCGTGGGGGAGGACTCTCAGCGCGGGCGCCGGCTTCATGCCGTTCTACGGCCGCGTCGATCAGCTGCTGGATGCGCCTTGTCATGTAGGGGAGCTCATCAGCCCCCAGCCCATTTAGCTCCTCAGCGGCCGCCTGAGCGGCTCGCAGATTCTCGAGCGGTGTGGCGTAGACGGGGCGGTCTGCCCCCAGCATGCTGGCGATGGCCGCGCCGCGCTTCTTGACGAGGCCGGCTCGGCTCGGCCCGCCATGAGGCGGCGTACCGAATGCGGCGCGGTCGACTTCGCGCTGGTGAGCCTCGGTGAGGCGTCTCATGGAGGCTATCTGCTGACCCTCTGCGATGAGGGCGAGGCGGCGTGCCTCCAGGGTCTCGGCGTCGGCGTCCGCCGGGATGGGGACGGACAAGTCATGCATCGCCGCTTGTAGGGTGTCGTGGGCGTTCTCGCCCGAGTCGGCGACGTGGCTGATGACCAGCACTTCAGTGACAGCGCTGCTGCCGCTATCAGCTCGAGGGAGAGGATCGTTGAAGACTACCACGTTGGAGGGGTAGGCGTCGAGCGACGTCGTGTTGGAGTCGACAAGCATCGGGTCGGTGGAGCCGACCGACTCCATGTCTACAGCAAGCTCGCCGGAGATGTGAAGTTGGTTGAGGAGGCTGACGAGGCGACTCTCGGGGTAGTCCGTGCCCGCGTCGGATGCGGGCTCGTCGGAGATGCGAGTCTCGCCAAGAAGATCGGCGAGGCAACTCGCTGCGCAGGCGTCGTCAACGCCTTGCAGCGCGTCGGGGCAAGCGCCATCGGGTGCAGCAGGCTGGCTGCACTCGCGGGGGAGAAAAAGGGTTCCCGTCCAGAACAGGTCTCCGGACGACGGTGCACCTGGCACCACGGTGGGCGCCAAATGTCGGGTGGTAGGTGCGACATATGCCAACGGGTGGCTTATCATTGTGGGAGCCAGTAAGACATCGCCGGTGCCTGGAAACGGGATAAGGCGAAGACATGCACGCCGGCGGATCTTACCCAGGTTCGGGGCTCTCCGTGGAGATAACACCCCTAGTACTGCTCTGCGGGGTCTCCACATGATCACTAGATCAATACAAGTAGCTACAAGTGCTCCTTGAGCTGTCTGGCTAGAGGAAGAGGAAGGGCAAGGCTAGCTCTCCTTTTTTCTCTATGTGGTGTGTGAAACTCTATGAGATCAACCCTTTGCATGGGTGTCCCGGGGGGTTTATATAGGCCTACCCCCCAGGCGTACAATGGTAATCCGGCTGGGCGTGGGTCCCAGCCGTCAGTGTCTATCTTCGCCGGCTTCTCCGTCGGTCATTGGGGCCCGCCGACTGGTGGGTCCCGCCGGCTGCCGGCTTTTTGGCCGGCACGCCGGCCCCACCGCTTGGGGGCCTTGTCGGCGGCTAGTTACTTTTGCCTCGCCTCTGATGATGAGGGATTTGTCGAGGTAAGCATGGCTACAGTCTCGTCGCCTTGCGAGCTCTCACTGTAGCCTTACCTCGTCTTGTCTCCTTAATGGGGCGCATGCTTCGAGGGAGGGAGGCAGCCGGCTATTGGGAGCCGGCCACGTCCCTGGCCGACTAGAGGAGGCCGGGCCGTCTTCAGATGTCTCTCTGGCAAAGGGGCCCGCCGCCCACGGGCCGTACTGGCACCTGTCATGGGTGACATCGAGGCCAACATGGCTATAGTGCCGCGCCGGACGGGGGATGTCTGGCCCGTACGGTGCCCTGTGGCCATGCCTATTTTGGGATTCGGGGTAGTGGGCTGTACTGTGGCCACACCCCATCGTACCGCCGCTATGTGGGTACAGTCTTGGTGGGTGCAGTCTTGGCCGGCTTCTGGGAGCCGGCTTTCTTCATGGCCGGCTTCTAGGAGTCGGTCTTCTTGGGGCCGGCTTCCTGGAGTCGGCCATCTCGTATCTTTCTTGGAGGAGGTTTCTGGGGCCGGGACGCCTTCTGGGAGTCGGCCCTGGGGATAGCCGGCCGGGGGAAGGCAGCCCTATGCTTTGTATGCTTGAAGGCCTGAACGGCCTGATAATTTTCAAAGAGCTAGGGGGAGTCGGTTAGGCTACCCGTGGCCGTTTACTCCGACACACATGCAAGCAGCCTATGTCGATTCTGGATTTAGACTCTTGTGTCCAAGGTGAGGTCGAGTCAATAACCAATTGGGTGCGCCAGATCTCAGCTGTTATACACTCATCGGACAGTATCAACGCCGGTTCAGCAGTCCTGATGTTGGAGAAGAATTGCCGTTTCCTCCCCCTTAAGCAGAAACTGGGGTGGCTTAAACGCCACTGCAATGACATGGGGGAGCTCATGGCGGCTCTCGTCAAATATGCTGACTCCGATAGTACCAAAGACCCCGACTCCAATGAGGAGAAGACTGGTAAGGGTAAGAAGAGCGGCAATGCAAAGGGGCAGCAACATAGTACGGTGGGTTAAAGTGGCAACGGTAAGCGCAAAGCTGATGGAAATTTAGATTTTGTGGCTAACACCAATACGCAGAATAATAATCAGCATCGCAAGGGAAAGCCGCCCTGGCTTGGAGGGCCAAAATTTAACATTGAGGCGATGATGAATCAGCCTTGTCCAAAGTATGGTACATATGAGAACCCGGCCAATCATCTATGGAAGGATTGCTTCATCATGAGGGAGTGCAGAAATTCCAATTTTTTACAGAATAATCATGGCCAAAATGGCGGGTCAGGATCCGGCTCTCACGGGCCTGGTTTTGGTGGTGGCGGCTCAAACTCTGGTTTACAGGGCCAAGGACATCAAGGCGGTTTCAATCAACAATCTGGTCAAGGGAATCAACAATACCACGTGTTTATGCAAATGGGACCAGAAGGTTCGTAAAAGGGCGGTGAACGCAGTTGAGCCGGCGGTCCCTCGCTACTTGCGGTGGTCTGAACACCCTATTGTATGGAGTCGCGAGGATCACCCACCCCGGGTTGACAGTCTGGGTCAGTTAGCTTTGGTGGTTGCACCCCAGGTTGGAGGGTATAAGCTCACTAGAGTACTCATGGATGGAGGCAGTAGCATCAATATCCTTTACTATGATACTTTTCGTCATATGAGTTTGACTGATAAGGATCTTAAGTTGTCTAATACTGTCTTTCATGGCGTGGTGCCTGGTAAGTTGGTGTATCCAGTGGGCAAGATAGCTTTGGAAGTGGCTTTCGGTGATGACCATGATTCCAGAGTTGAGACATTGACCTTTGAGGTGGTTAAGATCAGGAGCCCTTATCATGCTTTGTTTTGGGCGGCCGGCTTATGCCAAGTTTATGGCAAGGCCTTGTTATGTTTATCTGCAGGTTAAAATGCCGGGTCATAAGGGCACCATCACAGTACATGGGAACATGAAGATATGCTGAGTTTGTTTGTGCAACAGAAGAGTTGAAGTTTTACAAGGATAATGTTGACCCGACAGATATGACACCTTTGAAGAAACCAACCACGGAGCATGACCCTCTGTTGACGTTTAAATCAACAGATGACACTAAGTTGGTTGATTTTGTTCCTGGTGACTCATCCAAGCAGTTCAGTATCAGTGCTAATTTGGATCCGAAATAGGAAAGCACGCTCATCGAGTTCATTCGTGAGAACCGGGACATCTTTGCATGGAAGCCTTCAGACATGCCAGGTGTACCGAGGGAACTCGCTGAGCATACTCTCAATATTGATCCAAAGTTTAAACCGGTCAAACAATTCCTTCGTCGCTTTAATGAAGGGAGACGTAAGGCCATTGGGGAAGAAGTGGCCCGGCTCTTGGCAGCTGGGTTAATTGTTGAAGTTTTTCATCCTGAATGGTTGGCTAACCCAGTGCTAGTGCTTAAGAAAAAAGGTACTTGGTGCATGTGCGTGGATTACAGAGACCTTAATAAAGCCTTCCTGGCTGATCCTTTTTCTCTCCCTCGTATTGATCAGATTATTGATGCTACGGCGGGTTGTGAGCGTTTGAGTTTTTTGGATGCCTATTCCGGGTATCATCAGATAAAGATGGCATTTAAGGACCAGGAGAAGACATGCTTCATCACTCCCTTTGGAGCCTTCTGCTATGTGTCTATGCCTTTTGGGCTCAAGAGTGCCCAGGCGACTTACCAGCGGTGTGTTCAGAATTGCCTTCATGATCAGATTGGACGCAATGTTCATGCTTATGTGGATGATATTGTTGTGAAATCTAGGAAGAAGGATACCTTGATAGATGATTTGAAAGAAACCTTTGACAATCTCCGGGTCGACAAGATGATGCTTAACCCGGCCAAGTGTGTTTTTGGTGTGCCAGCTGGCAAGCTCTTGGATTTTTTGGTTTCTGAAAGAGGCATTGAAGTTAACCTGGAGAAAATCAAGGCTATTACTTCCCTGGCTAAACTGGCGTGTATTAATGATGTTCAGCGTCTGGCGGGTCGTATTGCGGCCTTAAGCCGATTGGGAGAAAAAGCTATCCCTCTGTACCAGATGATGAAGAAAACAGATCACTTTGTCTAGAGTGATGCTGCTGATGAGGCATTTGAAGCCTTGAAGAAACAGTTAGCTGAACCGCCGATCCTTGCTGCTCCTATTGATAAGGAGCCCTTGTTGTTATATGTGGCTGCCAATAGTCGAGCTGTCAGCATGGCAATTTTTGTGGAAAGGAAGGAATCAGGCAAGGAATATCCGGTTCAGCGGCCGGTTTATTATATCAGTGAGGCCCTCATTGAATCCAAGCAGAGGTATCCACATTGGCAGAAACTGGTATATGGAGTGTTCATGGCTAGTCATAAGCTAAAGCAGCATTTCTTTGGTCATCCCATCACTGTGGTCAGTTTTGCCCCCTTGGGGGATATTATTCAAAACAGAGAAGCCACAGGTCGGGTAGGCAAATGGGCCATTGAGCTTGGACCCATGGTTTGAAGTATATGCCTCGGACAACTATCAAGTCTCAAGCACTTGTGGATTTTATCAATGACTGGACTGAGCTGTAGATGCCTGAGGAGAAACCGGATAGCACATATTAGACTATTCACTTTGATGGATCCAGGCAGTTGGAAGGCTCGGAGGCTGGAGTTATTTTGACTTCCCCAGGAGATGATAAATTTTGTTATGTTTTAAGGTTGATGTTCCCTTGTACTAACTATGCAGCTGAGTATGAGGCCTTGCTCCAAGGTCTTCGGATGGCTAAAGAGATGAATTTAAGACGGGTGAGGTGTTTTGGTGACTCAGATTTGGTGGCTCAGCAAGTTTCAGGCACTTGGGATTCTAAGGACCCACTCATGGCGGCTTACCACCGCGAGGTTGATGCTATTGCTAGTTATTTCAAAGGTTATCAAGTGGAACATGTTGATCGCAGGAAAAATGAGGCAGCTGATGCTTTGAGCCAGTTAGGGTCCCAACATAAGCCGGTACCACCTAATGTTTTCCTTGATATTCTGCATAACCCTTGAGTCAAATTGCCTACGGAGGAAGATCTTGCTATTCCTAACCCAGAGGCATAATTGGTGGCGGCTCTTCATGTTATTCCTGATTGGACAGTTCCATATTTGGCTTATATGACCCGGGGCGAGTTACCTGAAGATGAAACTTTGGCCAGGCAGATAACCCGACGGTCTAAGTCAATGACTATTGTCAATGGAGAGTTGCATCATTGCAGTGTCACAGGGGTGTTTCAACGTTGTGTTTTGATGACCCACAAGTATAGGGGATCTATCGTAGTCCTTTCGACAAGTAAGAGTGTCGAACCCAATGAGGAGAAGAAGGAAATGATAAGCGGTTTTCAGCAAGGTATTCTCTGCAAGCACTGAAATTGTAGGTAACAGATAGTTTTGCGATAAGATAATTTGTAACGAGCAACAAGTAACAAAAGTAAATAAAGTGCAGCAAGGTGGCCCAATCCTTTTTGTAGCAAAGGACAAGCCTGGACAAACTCTTATATAGAGAAAAGCGCTCCCGAGGACACATGGGAATTATCGTCAAGCTAGTTTTCATCACGTTCATATGATTCGCGTTCGGTACTATGATAATTTGATATGTGGGTGGACCGGTGCTTGGGTGATGTCCTTATTTGGACAAGCATCCCACTTATGATTAACCCCTACTGCAAGCATCCGCAACTATAAAAGAAGTATTAAGGTAAACCTAACCATAGAATGAAACAAATGGATCCAAATCAGCCCCTTACGAAGCAACGCATAAACTAGGGTTTAAGCTTCTGTCACTCTAGCAACCCATCATCTACTTATTACTTCCCAATGCCTTCCTCTAGGCCCAAATAATGGTGAAGTGTCATGTAGTCGGTGTTCACATAACACCACTAGAGGAGAGACAACATACATCTCGTCATAATATCGAACGAATACCAAATTCACATGACTACTAATAGCAAGACTTCTCCCATGTCCTCAGGAACAAACGTAACTACTCACAAAGCATATTCATGTTCATAATCAGAGGAGTATTAATATGCATAATGGATCTGAACATATGATCTTCCACCAAATAAACCAACTAGCATCAACTACAAGGAGTAATCAACACTACTAGCAACCTATAGGTACCAATCTCAGACTTAGAGACAAGAATTGGATACAAGAGATGAACTAGGGTTTGAGAGGAGATGGTGCTGGTGAAGATGTTGATGGAGATTGGCCCCCTCCCGATGAGAGGAGCGTTGGTGATAATGATGGCGATGATTTCCCCCTCTCGGAGGGAAGTGTCCCCGGCAGAACAGCTCTGCCGGAGCCCTAGATTGGTTCCGCCAAGGTTCCGCCTCGTGGCGGCGGAGTCTCGTCCCGAAAGCTTGCTTATGATTTTTCTTCGGACGAAAGACTTCATATAGCAGAAGATGGGCACCGGAGGGCCAACAGGGGCCCACGAGGCAGGGGGCGTGCCTAGGGGGTAGGGCGCGTCCCCCACCCTCGTGGCCAGGGTGTGGGCCCCCTCTGGTATTTCTTCCGCTCAGTATTTTTCATTATTTCCAAAAACAACTTCCGTGGAGTTTCATGACTTTTGGAGTTGTGCAGAATAGGTCGCTAATATTTTCTCCTTTTCTAGCCCAGAATTCCAGCTGCCGGCATTCTCCCTCTTTATGTAAACCTTATAATATAAGAGAGAATAGGCATAAGTATTGTGACATAATGTGTAATAACAGCCCATAATGCAATAAATATCAATATAAAAGCGTGATGCAAAATGGACGTATCAACTCCCCCAAGCTTAGACCTCGCTTGTCCTCAAGCGAAAGCCGATAACGATAAATATGTTCACATGTTTAGAGGCAGAGGTGTCGATAAAATAAAATATGGACATGAGGGCATCATGATTATTCTTAAAACAACAACATATATGGATATTGTCATATGATTTCTTATGCTCAAGTAATAATCTATTCACAATGTCAAGTATGAATCAGAAAATTCATTAAGAACCAACAAACTATAATCTCAGTCATTGAAGCAATTGCAATTTATCATAACATCAGAAAGAGTCTATGTCAGAGCTTTTCAGCAAGTCCACATACTCAACTATCATTTAGTCTTTCACAATTGCTAACACTCACGCAATACTTGTGGTTACGGAGTTTTAATCGGACACAGAGAAAGATAGGGGCTTATAGTTTCGCCTCCCAACCTTTTACCTCAAGGGTAATGTTAACAATAATAGTTCATGCTAACTTACATCCAATTAGATATATATGTCTGGATCTTTCCAACACACTATGCTTGCCAAAGGATAAAATATAAAAAGGAAAGGTGAAGATCACCATGACTCTTGCATAAGGTAGAAGATGGAAGTAAAAGATAGGCCCTTCGCAGAGGGAAGCAGAGGTTGCCATGCGCTTTCAGAGTTGGATGCACAAAATCTTAATGCGAAAGAACGTCACTTTATATTGCCACTTGTGATATGGACCTTTATTATGCAGTCCGTCGCTTTTATTTCTTCCACATCACAAGATCATATAAATCTTATTTCCTCCACACTAATCAATCATACATATTTAGAGAGCAATTTTTTTCTTGCACCGATGACAACTTACTGGAAGGATCTTACTCAATCCATAGGTAGATATGGTGGACTCTCATGGCAAAACTGGGTTTAAGGGTTTTTGGAAGCACAAGTAGTATCTCTACTTGGTGCAAAGAATTTGGCTAGCATGAGGGGGAAAGGCAAGCTCAACATGTTGGATGATCCATAACAATATACTTTATTTCGGATATAAGAAAACATAACCCATTACGTTGTCTTCCTTGTCCAACATCAACTCTTTAGCATGTCATATTTTAATGAGTGCTCACAATCATAAAAGATGTCCAAGATAGTATATTTATATGTGAAACCTCTCTTTCTTTATTACTTCCTATTAATTGCAACGATGACCAAATCTATGTTTGCCAACTCTCAACAACTTTTAATCATCGTACTCTTTCTATGTGAAGTCATTACTCTCCATAAGATCAATATGATCTCTTTATTTATTTTTATTCTTTTCTCTTTCTTTTATTCCCTCAAGATCATAGCAAAATAATCAAGCCCTTGACTCAACACTAATCTTTATTATATAACTCACAGACTCGATTACATAAAGGGATCATAAAGCAAAACTCAAAACTAGATCATACCAAAACTTTTACTCTATAAGATCAAGATATTACTAAAAGGATCGAACTAAGAAAAACGGTAAAGATAGAGATGTGATGGTGATACGATACCGGGGCACCTCCCCCAAGCTTGGCAGTTGCCAAGGGGAGTGCCCATACCCATATGATTATGTCTCCTTTGCCGGTGAAGAGGGTGGTGGAGTTGTTGATGATGTGGGCTTGTCGTCCATCTTCCAAGGCATAGGCTCACCATCATAGAAGGAGGATCGAGTCTCCGGGATCCTCAAATATGCAGCCAAACTCATCCTCTTGAATCTATATTCATACTCACAGTTTTGGTTTTGCAGGTCATAGATTTGGGCTTGGAGATGCTCGATCTTCTCGTGAAGCTTGAAGATGGTTTCCCCAACGTTATTTGCATCCGGCTTGTGGTTGTGGGTGAACTCCACGATCATCATGTTCCACCATCCCTTGGCACTTGAAAACTTGCTGCTCCATTGCTTCGAGCCTCGTCTCCACGCTTCCGGTCCTCCTTGGTCCCTCAACATCGCGGATGTGCAGCAACCCATCACGCATCTCAATGGTTTGAGGGTGTTGCAGCACCTCCGCGAGGTAGGGGTTGATGACCTTCTCGAAGAACTTGTCCTTGGGGGTGCTTGGGGATGTCATGATGATCTAGATCTGTCAGGAAAACAGCTCGAAACGAAAACAGAGGATATTTGCGTGATACAGGAGTCAAAACCTTCGGGAGATTATATAATGAATTTTTACCGACCAAAATACGTATCGTGCAGGAAAACGGAGTTCGGAGAGCGCACGAGGTGCCCACGAGGCAGGGGGCGCGCCCAGGGGGTAGGGCGCGCCGTCCACCCTCATGGAGGCCTCGTGTCCTTCCCGGACTACTTCTTATTTTCCTATTTTTCTAAATATTCCAAAACGAAGAAAAATTGCCATTAGAACTGTTTTGGAGTCGGTTTACTTACCGTACCACATACCTATTCCTTTTCGGAGTCTGAAACATTCTGGAAAGTGTCCCTTATGTATTCCTCCGGGGTTACGGTTTCAATAACGTTGGTTCCAACATTTATAGGATTACCTGAGATATAGTGTTTGATTCTTTGACCGTTCACCACCTTCGGATTTCTGCCTTCGAAGTTGTTAATTTTTATGGCACCGGAACGATAGAGAGAAGTTTTCCTGCCAAAAATCTTAAACGGGAGTTGTATAGCAATACATAATCACCTACATTAAACTCACGCTTTTGTATTCTTTTGTCATGCCATCTTTTAACCTTTTCTTTAAACAATTTGGCATTCTCATAGGCTTGGGTTCTCCATTCATCAAGTGAGCTAATGTCAAATAACCTCTTCTCACCGGCAAGTTTGAAATCATAGTTGAGCTCTTTAATGGCCCAATATGCCTTATGTTCTAGTCCGAGAGGTAAGTGACATGCTTTTCCATAAACCATTTTATACGGAGACATACCCATAGGATTTTTATATGCAGTTCTATAGGCCCATAATGCATCATCCAGTTTCTTGGACCAATTCTTTCTAGATCTATTAACAGTCTTTTGCAAAATTAATTTGAGCTCTCTATTACTCAATTCTACTTGACCACTAGACTGTGGATGATAAGGAGATGCAATTCTATGATTAACATCATATTTAGCAAGCATTTTACGGAAAGCACCATGAATAAAATGTGAACCACCACCAGTCATTAAATATCTAGGGACTCCAAACCTCAGAAAAATAACTTCTTTAAGCATCTTAATAGAAGTGTTATGATCAGCACTACTAGTTGGAATAGATTCTACCCACTTAGTAACGTAATCAACAACAACTAAAATATGTGTATATCCATTAGAGGCAGGAAACGGTCCCACAAACATCAAATGGTTCAATAACAAGTGAATAATTCATAGGTCTACTAATATTACCAATTCTTTGACATTCATCACAAGATAAGACAAACTTACGGGCATCCTTGAAGAGAGTAGGCCAATAAAAACAGGATTGCAATACCTTCTGTGCAGTTCTATCTCCAGCGTGGTGTCCTCCATAAGCTTCGGAGTGACACTTGCGTAGGATCTGTTCCTGTTCATGCTCAGGTACACAACGTCTAATAACAACATCTACTCCTTCTTTATAAAGATGTGGGTCATCCCAAAAGTAATGTCTTAAATCATAGAAAAACTTTTTCTTTTGCCGGTATGTGAAACTAGGTGGTATGAATTTAGCAACAATGTAATTAGCATAATCATCATACCATGGAGTAGTACAATAAGCATTTATGACATTTAATTGTTCATCAGGAAAGCTATCATCAATAGGTAGTGGGTCATCAAGAACATTTTCTAACCTAGACAAGTTGTCTGCAACGGGGTTCTCAGCTCCCTTTCTATCAATAATATGCAAATCAAATTCTTGTAGCAAGAGGACCCATCTAATAAGTCTAGGTTTAGCATCTTTCTTTTCCATAAGATATTTAATAGCAGCGTGATCAGTGTGAATAGTTACTTTAGAATCAACAATATAAGGTCTAAACTTATCACAAGCAAATACAACTGCTAAGAATTCTTTTTCAGTAGTAGCATAATTTCTCTGGGCATTGTCTAGAGTTTTACTAGCATATTGAATAACATTTAATTTCTTATCAACTCTTTTCCCTAGAACAACACCTACAGCATAATCACTAGCATCACACATGATTTCAAAGGGTAAATCCCAATCAGGTGGCTGAACAATAGGTGCAGAAATCAATGCTTTCTTAAGTATTTCAAATGCTTCTACACAATCATCATCGAAGACAAATGGTATATCTTTTTGTAATAAATTAGTCAGAGGCCGAGAAATTTTTGAGAAGTCCTTAATGAACCTCCTGTAAAATCCGGCGTGACCAAGGAAGCTTCTTATACCTTTGATGTCCTTGCGACATGGCATCTTTTCAATAGCGTCAACTTTAGCTTTATCAACTTCAATACCTCTTTCAGAAATTTTATGCCCCAAGATAATACCTTCATTAACCATAAAGTGGCACTTCTCCCAATTCAAGACAAGATTAGTTTCTCTACATCTCTGCAAAACTCGATCAAGGTTGCTTAAGCAATCATCAAAAGAGGATCCATAAACGGAGAAATCGTCCATGAAAACCTCACAGATCGTTTCACAAAAGTCAGAGAATATAGCCATCATGCATCTTTGAAAGGTAGCAGGTGCATTACAAAAACCAAAAGGCATACGTCTATAAGCAAAAGTACCGAAAGGGCAAGTAAAAGTAGTCTTAGCTTGATCATCAGCTGACACAGGTATTTGAGAGAAACCAGAATAACCATCTAGAAAGCAAAAATGTGTATGTTTGGATAATCTTTCTAGCATTTGATCAATAAAAGGTAAGGGGTAATGATCTTTTTAGTAGCTTTATTTAATTTGCGGAAATCAATTACCATCCTATAACCTGTAATAATTCATTGCGGAATCAATTCATCTTTATCATTAGGAACGACAGTAATACCTCCCTTCTTAGGGACACAATGGACAGGACTTACCCACTGACTATCAACAACGGGATAGATTATACCTGCCTCAAGGAGCTTTAGTATTTCCTTTCTTACCACTTCTTTCATCTTAGGATTCAGCCGTCGTTGATGATCAATAACTGGTTTGGCATCTTTCTCCAAATTTATTTTGTGTTGGCATAGAGTGGGACTAATGCCCTTAAGATCATCAAGAGTATATCCAATAGCAGCTCTGTGCTTCTTCAGAGTTTTCAATAATTTTTCTTCTTCCTTCTCTGAAAGGTTAGCACTAATAATAACAGGATATATCTTCTTTTCATCAAGATAAGCATATTTAAGGGTATCAGGTAATGGTTTAGGCTCAAACACGGGATCACCCTTGGGTGGAGGAGGATCCCCTAAGATTTCAACAGGCAAGTTGTGTTTCAGAATAGGTCCCTGTTTAAAGAATACTTCATATATTTCCCTTCTTTCATTCATGAACATATCATTTTCATGGTCTAGCAAATATTGTTCTAAAGGATCACTAGGAGGTACGACAATAGAAGCAAGAACAATAATTTCATCTTTACTAGGCAATTCCTCTTCACGGTGTTGTCTATGAAATTTAGAAAAGTTGAACTCATGAGACATATCATCCAAACCAACAGTAACAACATCCTTTTTGCAGTCTATCTTAGCATTAACAGTGTTCAAGAAGGGTCTACCAAATATAATGGGACAAAAGCTATCTTGTGGGGAACAAAGAACAAGAAAATCAGCAGGATATTTAGTTTTCCCACACAAGACTTCAACATCTCTAACAATCCCAATTGGTGAAATAGTATCCCTATTGGGAAGTTTAATTGTAACATCAATTTCTTCTAACTCAGCAGGTGCAATATCATGCATAATTTCTTTGTATAAGTCAATAGGTATTGCACTAGCACTAGCACCCATGTCACATAAGCCATGATAACAATGATCTCCTATTTTAACAGAAATAACAGGCATGCCTACCACAGGTCTATGTTTATCTTTAGCACAAGGTTTAGCAATTCTAGCAGTTTCATCACAGAAATAAATAACATGCCCATCAATATTATTAGCCAAGAGATCTTTAACAATAGCAATATTAGGTTTGACTTTAACTTGCTCAGGAGGTGTATAAGTTCTAATATTGCTTTTACGAACCACAGTTGAAGCTTTAGCATGATCCTTTATTCTAACAGGGAAGGGTGGTTTCTCAACATAAGCAGTAGGAACAATAGGATTATTATAAGTGATAGTCTTTTCTTCAACTTTAATAGGTGCTTCTGCTTTTACTTCTATGGGAGGATGATATTTAAACCACTTCTCCTTAGGGAGATCAACGTGAGCAGCAAAAGATTCACAAAAAGAAGCTACTATCTCAGAGTCAACTCCATATTTAGTGCTATATTTACGGAAAACATCAGTATCCATAAAAGATTTAACACAATCAAACTTATGTGTTATACCTGACCCCTTACCTTCGTCGAGGTCCCAATATTCAGAGTTGCGTTTAATTCTTTCCAATAAATCTCATTTGAATTCAATAGTCTTCATCATAAAAGAGCCAACACAAGAAGTATAGAGAAGGGTGCAATTGTTATCAGAAAGCCGAGCATAAATTTTTTGAATAATCATTTATCTTGAGAGCTCATGATTGGGGCATGAATATAACATTGACTTAAGCCTCCCCCAAGCTTGAGAGATGCTTTCTCCTTCGCGAGGCCAAAAATTATATATATAATTGCGATCACGATGAACAAGATGCATAGGATAAAACTTCTGATGAAATTCCAATTTCAATCGTTTGTAGTTCCATGATCCCATATCATCACATAGCCTATACCATGTCAATGCATCTCCCTTCAAAGATAAAGGGAAGACCTTCTTCTTGATAACATTATCGGGCATACCTGCAAGCTTAAATAATCCACAAACTTCATCCACATATATTAGGTGCTCATCAGGATGTAATGTTCCATCTCCTGCAAAAGGATTAGCTAGCAGTTTTTCTATCATACCTGAAGGAATTTCAAAGTAGACATTTTCATTTTCAGCAGGTTCAATAGGTTCAGTAGGTTGAGTAGCAACTCTTTGCTCTACTGGTCGGGGTGAAGATACCCCGAACAAGCCCCTCAGAGGATTACTTTCCATAGTAACAAGTGACAATAAATTTCAGCACACTATATAAATTTTTCCTTACCAAATTCCACCTACCAAAGGCGCTTCACTCCCCGGCAACGGCGCCAGAAAAGAGTCTTGATGACCCATAAGTATAGGGGATCTATCATAGTCCTTTTGATAAGTAAGAGTGTCGAACCCAACGAGGAGCAGAAGGAATTGATAAGCGGTTTTCAGCAAGGTATTCTCTGCAAGCACTGAAATTATAGGTAACAGATAGTTTTGTGATAAGATAATTTGTAACGAGCAACAAGTAACAAAAGTAAATAAAGTGCAGCAAGGTGGCCCAATCCTTTTTGTAGCAAAGGACAAGCCTGGACAAACTCTTATATAGAGAAAAGCGCTCCCGAGGACACATGGGAATTATCATCAAGCTAGTTTTCATCACGTTCATATGATTCGCGTTCGGTACTTTGATAATTTGATATGTGGGTGGACCGGTGCTTGGGTGCTGTCCTTACTTGGACAAGCATCCCACCTATGATTAACCCCTATTGCAAGCATCTGCAACTACAAAAGAAGTATTAAGGTAAACCAAATCATAGCATGAAACATATGGATCCAAATCAGCCCCTTAGGAAGCAACGCATAAACTAGGGTTTAAGCTTCTATCACTCTAGCAACCCATCTCTACTTATTACTTCCCAATGCCTTCCTCTAGGCCCAAATAATGGTGAAGTGTCATGTATTCAACGTTCACATAACACCACTAGAGGAGAGACAACATACATCTCATCATAATATCGAACGAATACCAAATTCACATGACTACAAATAGCAAGACTTCTCCCATGTCCTCAGGAACAAACGTAACTACTCACAAAGCATATTCATGTTCATAATTGGAGGAGTATTAATATGCATAATGGATCTGAACATATGATCTTCCACCAAATAAACCAACTAGCATCAACTACAAGGAGTAATCAACACTACTAGCAACCTACAGGTACCAATCTCAGACTTAGAGACAAGAATTGGATACAAGAGATGAACTAGGGTTTGAGAGGAGATGGTGCTGGTGAAGATGTTGATGGAGATTGGCCCCCTCCCGATGAGAGGAGCGTTGGTGATGACGATGGCGATGATTTCCCCCTCTCGGAGGGAAGTGTCCATGGCAGAACAGCTCCGCCGGAGCCCTAGATTGGTTCCGCCAAGGTTCCGCCTCGTGGCGGCGGAGTCTCGTCCCGAAATCTTGCTTATGATTTTTCTTCGGACGAAAGACTTCATATAGCAGAAGATGGGCACCGGAGGACCAACAGGGGGCCCACGAGGCAGGGGGGCGCGCCCAGGGGGTAGGGCGCGCCCCCACCCTCGTGGCCAAGGTGTGGGCCCCCTCTGGTATTTCTTCCGCTCAGTATTTTTCATTATTTCCAAAAACAACTTCCGTAGAGTTTCAGGACTTTTGGAGTTGTGCAGAATAGGTCTCTAATATTTGCTGATTTTCCAGCCCAGAATTCCAGCTGCCGGCATTCTCCCTCTTTATGTAAACCTTGTAAGATACGAGAGAATAGGCATAAGTATTGTGACATAATGTGTAATAACAGCCCATAATGCAATAAATATCGATATAAGAGCATGATGCAAAATGGACGTATAATGTTTCTCCTGAGGAAGGCCGTGAGATTCTACGACAGATTCATATAGGATATTGTGGTCATCATGTCGGCTCTAATTCACTCGTAGCCAAGGCTTTCCATTATGGTTTTTATTGGCTGATGGCTCATGTTGATGCACAGGATTTTGTCAGTAAATGTGATGGTTTTCAGAAATTTTCAAGACGAGCTCATGTGCCGGCTCAAGAATTGAGGATGATTCCAATCACTTGACCGTTTGCGGTCTGGGGGCTGGATATGGTTGGAACTTTTAAATGGTCCAAAGATAAAAAGACCCTCCTTTTGGTGGCGGTTGACAAATTCACAAAGTGGGTTGAGGCAGAGCCGGTCAGTAAGTGTGACGCGACAATAGTGGTTCAATTCATCAAAAAGGTGATTTTCCGGTTTGGCCATCCTCACCGCATTATAACTGATAATGGCACTAACCTGTCCAAGGGTGCTATGAAAGAATTCTGTCAACGAGAGCATATTCGTCTTGATGTATCATCAGTGGCTCACCCCCAGTCCAATGGCCAAGCTGAAAGAGCCAATCAAGAAATTTTGCAAGGCATCAAGCCCCGGCTTATGGTCCCTTTGCAGAGGATGCCGGGTTGTTGGGTGGAGGAATTGCCCTCAGTGCTATGGAGTATCAATACTACCCCCAATAGATCTATGGGTTACACACCTTTCTTCATGGTTTACGGAGCAGAGGCGGTTCTCCCTAGTGACATCCGTCACGACTCACCCCGTGTGGCGGCTTATGTTGAAGCTGATATTGAAAAAGCACGAAGGGATGCTCTTGACCTGTTGGATGAGGAGCGTGACCTTGCGGCGACTCATTCGGCGATTTATCAGCAAGATCTGCATCGTTATCATATCCGCCGGGTTAAAACCAGAACCTTTTAAGAAGGATATTTAGTGCTCTGAGTCATCCAGGATCAAACTGACATGCACAAGCTATCCCCACCTTGGGAAGGGCCCTTTGTGGTCAGCAAAAATCTGAACAACGGATCATACTACCTCATTGATGTTCGAGAGCACAAGGACTCACGCAAATCTGAGGAGGAGACCCGTCGGCCGTGGAACATTGCTCATCTTCGGCCTTATTACACCCGAGCCACCGGCTCTTGTGATGTACATACTTTGTCAATGTATATATTATGATGAATATAATAATGCCGGCATCCCTGATAATTCAGGGCCTCTGTCGTTTCATTTCTGAGAATATGAGTCTTTATTGTCACTTCATACGATCACTTGGGGGCTTCCTGCTTATTGAACATAGCTACGACTACCCTCTTGATCCGGCTTGTACGCCATGATTACAAAATACATGGGGGCTTCCTGCTCATTGAGCATAGCTATGACTACCCTACTATTCCGACTTATACGCCTGGAATAAAATATTACTTGGGGGCTCCTTGTTAATGAACAAGAGCTTTGTTGTCCCTTGTAATAGGCTTGGACGCCAGGTGTATTCACCAAAAATCCGGGTTATCCTTCCTTTGTTTGCCTGCCACTCCAACCAGGTAATCCTGGACTGACTCGCCGTACTCTTGACAATCAATCTTATAAAACCCTGAATTTTTCAAAGTTAAAACGGCAATTGGTCATGTGAGGTCCGGCTTACGGGTTTGAATTAAGGTTTAACTCAGCGGCTATGCGGCCCTTGAATAGCACTTGACATTGAGGCTTGGCAGCCTATGAATGCCTTGTTTTTTCTGCTTTATATTTGCTTTGAACATTTTTTTAGGTTCATCTTTGGCGCCATGATGGTATATGGTGGAACATCGATTAGGGCCATGTTGCCTTATGATTCATATATGAATCTATCCAGAGTTTTGTTACCCTGACCTGGCTTTGGACTTTAAGTTGCCAGTGTGTGATGATTATGTGCTTGGGGTTCTGTGCTCTAAGCTTTGGGATGTTACCCTTGCTGCATGTGGCGTTGTAAGCCAGCGGTATGAATAAATTGAATAGGGCATTGTGCTCTAAGACTTTGGGCATTGTGCTCTAAGATGTCGCATGATAAGCCGGCAGTGTGAACAAATATCACAGGTATGATATTTATTTTGTTGTAATTATATGAGGTTTTAATAAACATGCCCTGGTTATGGACTATTGAGTCACCAGTGGTTTTTCTATAGGGTATTATGAACCGCCCTAGGGTAAACCGCCAGGGCACCTGTTATCTGCTTATGTGCAGGAAAAAAATGATAAGTATGGTCCGCATAATTGATGGTATTATAAGCATAAGTGGCAGATCTTCGAATGATGGATCGGTAGTGTTATGCAAATAAAGCGTGCACGATGGCACGACAGATCATTGTTTTTTAACTAGCCTATTACAAGGCATCTAACGGCCCAAAAGGATAAGTGTTTTTGAGATATAGCATCCAAATGCTATGGCTGGTAAGCCGGCTCATGAATTAAGACTCCTCATCTTTGCGGGTCGAAGCCTCTGGGTCATCCTGCGCTTCTTCTTCTTCTTCTCCTTGATTACCCATTGGCTGGAAGTGAGGCGTAGCCCAGTTGATACCGGTCAAAGCTCTAAACACAGCTTCGTCATCTATAAGACTTGATGGATCAATGTCATAAGCGAAGGTATGCTTACGAGTCGGCGGGATGAGATCCACCTCTTGACGAACCGGCGCCTTCACCTTCTTGTTCTCAGCGTCATAAGCCACCTGATATTGGGATAGATCTATTTCTTCGGCCAGCTTGCTTGCTAATGGACGCATTTCCCTTGCTATTTTTGCAAAATCATCAGCGCAGAAGGGAGACCTGTCTTCTTTCACACTAGGGCAGCCATTGGTTAAATCTTCTGGATCAAGATCTTCTTGCCATGCCTTTGCCCGGCTTAGTGCAGTCATGGCGCCGGCTCTGGCGGCTGATCGCTTTATCTCTTCAATTCTTTGGGGCAGTACCGATAGCTTCTCTAGTGTTTCCTTGATGAGGGAGGGCGGATGTTTCTTATGAATAGCAGCAGCGATTGTCCGTTGAGCGCCAGTGTATACCTGCTCTACCAGAGTATAGACAGCCTTAAGCTTCATGCACATGTCTGAACCCAACTTGGTGCTTCGGGAGCCTACATCAGTAAAATTATTGGTAAACCGGCAAATGATTATGATGTACTGTTGGTGCAAAGGAAAGTATTTTTTGTTACTTACCGAAGATGGCCGTTGTCATGTTGTTGATTTGATGCTTTAAATCGGACAACTCGTCAGTTACTGGTTCAAGGGCTGCTTCGGCATCCTCTGCTCTTTTTAATACAACTGCCTTCTTGGTCTCCCAGCCGATTTTATCAGTACTGAAGTTTTGTTTCAACTGCTCAATGTTTTCCAATGCAGTCTTTAGCTCTGATTTGGCTTTTGAAGTCTCAGATTGTTGAGTTTGAATATTGGCCCTGGTATCTCGCGCTTAACACGACTCACAAGGAAAGCAAAGAAGAACACACCCCCCTAGCCCGCTCCCCTCCCCCGCCGCGCGCTACTCCGGCGCCGGCGTCCACCGCTCCCCCGCCGCGGGTCACACCAACCGCGGCGTCCACCCTCCTGCTCTGACCGCCGCCCGCCATGGCTGGTAGCCCGGGCTCCGTCAACTCGTCGTTCAGGCCCAGCGGGGAGCTCCCCGTCGTGTCAGGTCTGGGCATCTTCGAGAGCTCGGGGTCGCTACACGCCCAGGGCTTGCCGCTTGCCCCCCTCGCATGGGCCTCCTCCTCCTCCTCCTTCCCTGGCGGTGGGGGCGCCGCCGGCCGCACCATGGAACCAGCCGAGCCCTCCAGGAAGGAGCTTTGGAGGTGGAGGCATTCCCCGGATGTGCACGGCTCCCACCACACCTCGCATCAGCATGCGCGCCGGGAGATCTCGCCGGGCACAGAGACGCTCTGCTTCAAGTGCCTTCGGGAGGGACACTTCAAGTCCGACTGCACCAACGAAATCGTCTGCTTCTGTTGTGGTTTACCAGGACATGGCGCCAAGGACGGCAAGCGTCCACGGAGCCCCTCCCCAGTCGAGGAGCTGCGGCGTGCGACGGCGGCAAAGGTGGCGCGCAGAGACCCGGTGCCCGCTCGTCGGCTGGCCGGCCCCAGTTCCCCTCCCCCGCCTTCCCCGCCGTTGATCCCGGAGCAGGTGCGGGCCCCGGCATGGCCGCGTCTCACGGCACCTAGGCTGCTGTCCCCCCCATACGAAGAGATGCTCCCCTCGGATCTCTGCGTGGTTCGTCGCTCCTGCTCCATGGGTGAACTGGAGAACCGGCTGAAGTATGCCATGGTTGCTTATGTTGGTGGCGCAAGGCGAGGCATTTCCCCATGGTTCATCGTTGATGCTCTGGCGGCGGAGGCCAGCATCGACTCGGAGTGGGTCTCGGTGCATGACTTCTGGTCGGAAGATTTCCTGGTCATCTTCGCGCGCCCTGACCACCGCAACAGCGTGGGCTCGCACCCGTTCCTCCAGCATCAGGGCGTGCGTCTCTACTTCCGGCAGTGGACTCACCAAGCTCTGGCGGTGCACGCTGTGCTTCGGTACAAGGTTGATCTCGTCCTCGAGGGCATCCTGCCGCATGCATGGGACCGGGAGGTGGCGGAGGACCTCCTTGGCTCTGCTTGCCTTATGGACACGGTGGCGCCGGAGACGTACTCCCATCAAAACCTGTCCGCGTTCAACCTGTCGGCGTGGACGGCGCACCTGGAGTCGATCCCCACCCTTCGCTGGCTGGCCATTCCTGAGCCGGGTCTCGTTGATCCCCTGATGGAGCCTGTGTTGCTGCAGTACAAGGTCTTGATCCACCTTGATTCAGTGACTGAGTTCGGAGCTTGGGAGGAGCCGCTGTTCTTGGTTGCTTTGTCGGACAGCGGACAGAGCGGCATCCCTGGCTCCGATGGAGGGCCGTTCGGTGGTTCTGGTGGTGGCGCTGGCGGCGCCGCGCATGCTCATCGCCCGCCATGGCAGTTCGATGTTCGGGATAGGAGGGGCTCACCGGAGATGGGCGTGGCCTCCACTAGCATCGGCTCGCAGGGCACTGTGGGCGGGGCTGGCCAGGCGTGGCGGCTGCCGCCGATGGCTGCCCGACAGGTGGAGCCGCTGGTGGGTTCTCCCCTAACGGTGCGGCACAGGTTATCCATCAGAAGCTCTATTTTTGACAGGCTAGTGCAAATTTTTGACCGGGTCCGGTAGATGATTCTGGGACGAGGACTGGCGGGAATTCGAACTCGCAAGGCGGCAACAACGGAACTCGACGCGGGGAAAGCACATCGGACGCGAGGAACGATGATTCTGCTGGGCACGGGGATTTGATCCTCGCCACCCATGCTGAGACAGCTGGCCAGGTGGGACAGGCTATCTCGCAAGCGTGTGGGGCTCTGGCTCTCACCAACACCGCGGCGACAGATGGCCAGTTGGGTGTGGACAACGGTCGTCCCACCAACTGTGACAAGATGGATGGGGCGGGTCCGAGGCCCACCATGTGCACATCGGAGGTGGGGACGGAGTTGGTTCCCCCACCACGGATCCCACTGCACGCTGGCGCGGATAGGATGGCCCCACTGCCAATCATTCAGGAGGTGCTGATCCCAAGTGAGCCGGTGGGCCAGGGCGCGTCATTGGGTGGATTGCATGCCACGGTTTTGGGCAAGGCTGCTTCAGCCCCACCCAAGTCTGGGAGTTCGCCAGCCAATAACGCGCTAGAGGTGGCGGGCCCTGCTGGGACCCCCGATGGGAATGATGCCCATGCACCATGCAGCGACGTGGGCACGTCCTTGCCCCCGGATCAGGCCCCTCCCCTGGATACTGATATTGCTATGCAAGCGGGCACAGTTCGTATGCTGCAGCCGGATGATGCTGGAATTGGTGCTGCGCTGGAGACTAATGGTGCATGTGGCACGGAGGCAGTGCAAGCTGAACACTTGGGTAATGATACGACCATGCAGCTGGGGCCGGTTTCTTCCAATGGCAATGAGGTTGATGAAATGGAGGGCATGACTACCCAGGAGGCGGACGCATACGCTAAACTGAAGACGTTTTGGTCCAACATCATCAAAAAGCTTGCGCCACCACTCCTCAAAGAGGTCGAAGCATCAAAGTTAAGGCCAGATGCCATTCCCTTCCCACCAAAGCGCACCACCAGGGCCACGAAGAAGAGCTCAGCGTCGAGTCATACTAAGGAGAACCCGGCGGAAAATGTGCTACTGCACGCTCTCGGTTTGGTCCCGGATGATCTAACCGTGGATGATGGTGTCGTCCAAGAGCTCAAGGCGTTGTTTGACTCACCACTAAAAGAGCAACACGTCCGGATCATTGCTGGCCTATTTGGCAAGTCCATCCCGGCGGCTCAGGAGCTGCATGCGAGCCAGGCGATGGTGGTATGCACAAACTAGGTGTCTTCCTCCGGTGTTGGTGACATATATCTTCCATGGATATGCACCCACAAGTAATCTGCTGGAATGTTAGGGGCCTTAACAATCCAGCGAAGCGTAAGGCCGTTCGAGACTTTGTTAGCACGGTGAAAGTGAACTTGGCGTGTCTACAGGAGATGAAACTTGATGTAATTGATCAATATATGGTAATGCAATGTTTGGGGCCATCACTTGATGGTCATGCTTATTTGCCGGCGGTTGACACGCGGGGTGGGATTTTGTTGGCAGGGATAGCACAGCCCTCACCGTGGACAATGTTGTGCTTAATGACAACTTTCTCACCGGCTTGGTGCACACAAAAGTTGGGCAACCTTGGTGGATTACGGTGGTGTATGGCCCACAAGGGGATGAGCTTAAAACCCAGTTTTTGGAGGATCTCAAGAACCGGAGGGTCGGATGCCTTGGACCGTGGATGGTCCTGGGTGACTTTAATATGATCATCAGAGTGACAGACAAGAATAATACCAACATAAATCGGAGGATGATGAGCAAGTTTCGAGATTTTGTGGATGAGCATGAGCTCAAGGAGATGTACATGCACGGCAGGAGGTACACTTGGTCTAACGAGAGAGATGCCCCGACCCTGACGAAGATTGACAGAATTCTCACCACAGTAGATTGGGAGTTAGATAATGCAGAATACCTGCTTCAGGCGCTGTCTACAGGGGTCTCGGATCACGCACCTCTCCTGCTCACCACAAGTGTTGGGTTCAACCCTAAGTGCAGATTCAGGTTCGAGATTTTTTGGACCAAATTGGATGGTTTTGAGGAAGCTGTTACTGAAGCGTGGGTTTGTGACCCGGACATAGTGGACCCTTACAAGAGGCTTGACACTCTTCTGCGCAATACCGCACGTCACTTGCAGGCATGGGGCCAGCGTAAAATGGGCAATGTTAAGATTCTAATGCGCATGGCGCGATGGGTGATACATAGACTCGACTGTGCTCAAGAGAACAGAGCTCTGGGGCAGCTTGAGATTTGGCTTCGGAAATCTTTGAAGCAAGCGCTGCTGGGTCTCGCAGCTCTAGAGCGTACCATTGATCGGCAAAGATCCAGGATGAAATGGCTTAAGGAGGGGGATGCTAACACCAAATTGTTTCAAGCGGTGGCAGATGGACGTCGCTCCAAAAACTTCATTGCTCATGTCAAGAAGGATGGTGTGTTGATCACTGATCAAGAGCTTAAGGAGAAGGCTTTCTTTGAGGCATATGAGAGATGATTGGCTCTGAGCATGCTAGAGAACACTCGCTAGACTTGCAATATCTGGGTATACAGCCGCGGGACCTTAGCGAGCTGGAGACCATGATTACGGAAGAAGAGGTTTGGAGCGTCATCAAGGAGCTGCCCACGGACCGTGCTCCAGGCCCGGATGGGTATATTGCTGCCTTCTATCAAAAAGCGTGGCACATTATTAAGAACGATGTCATGGCTGTCATACACAAGCTATATGTGGGAGATGGTAGAGGTTTTGCGAAGCTCAACAAGGCGCACACAATGCTCATCCCAAAGAAGCCGGATGGTGAGGAAATTGGTGACTATCGTCCTATCAGTCTTACCCATAGCATCCCTAAGCTGTTTGCTAAGGCTCTTGCCAATAGACTGAGGAAGCACATGAACGACATTGTGGAGTCTAACCAATCGGCTTTCATCAAAGGCCGACATCTACATGACAATTTCCTCCTAGTGAGGCAAGTGGCTAGGAAGCTACATGCTAGGAGAGCCCCGGCGGTGTTCCTTAAGTTGGATATTTCGGGAGCTTTTGACTCCTTGTCATGGCCTTTCCTATTTGATGTCATGGAAGCCAAAGGATTTGGCACTCGGTGGATGAGATGGGTTGCCATTCTACTACAAACAGCTAGTACAAAGATCATTGTCAATAGAATTCCAGGTGAGAACTTTGCACACACTTGTGGGCTCTGGCAAGGAGACCCAATCTCCCCGATGCTATTCGTCATTGCCATGGACGTCTTGACGGCCATGATTAAAAAGGCTACAGAAGTGGGAGTGGTCAGTACGACACCTGGGATATCTCCAATGCAAAGATTGTCCATATATGCTGATGACGTGGCCATGTTCATCAAGCCAACTAGTATGGATCTGAGCTTCATAAGGAATGCCCTTGATGCTTTTGGCACTGCCTCGGGTCTGCGAGTAAATTACAGGAAGTCATCGGCAATTGCGATCCGAGGAGACCATGGAGATAAAGCCAGAGTGGCTACGTTTCTAGAGTGCAATCAGGCAGATTTCCCTTGCAAGTACCTTGGCTTGCAGCTTGCAATAAAAAGCCTAACCAGGGCAGATTGGCAGCCAATGTTTGATCAGGTCCGGTACTTTGTCCCAGCTTGGCAAAGGGGTCTCATCCAGAGGCCGGGGAGACTCATCTTGGTGCAATCCGCCATCTCGGCAAAACCTATTCACCACCTTATGATTGCGGATGCTCCGGCGTGGGTGTTTGAGGAAATTAACAAGTGGATGAGATCTTTCTTTTGGGCTGGAAAGGATAAGATGAATGGTGGCCAATTCCTAGTCGCGTGGGATACCATCTGCCGGCCAAAGTGCTACGGAGGACTTGGCATCAAAAACCTCAATTGGCAAGCTTTGGCATTGAGAGTCAGGTGGGAGTGGCTTAAGCACACGGAGCCTAGCAGACCGTGGCAAGGGCTGCATATGATTGAGGATAGGGACACTCGAGAGCTCTTTGACAGCCTTGTGCATATCACGGTCGGTATGGGAGACCGGGTTCTCTTTTGGCGAGACCGATGGATACATGGATTTACCGTAGCTGATGTCGCTCCTTTGTTGCAAGACACCGTGCAGCCGAGGGTGGCAAATACAAGGACTGTGCAATAGGCACTGACCAATGATAGATGGCAATGGGACTGTCAGGTTACTTCCTTCATGGCGCAATTGCAGTTTGTGCATCTTTGCCATGCGATCACAATGGTGGAGAGAAATCAGGACCAAGAGGACGGGTTCACCTGGACTTGCAAGGCTACGGGTCAGTACTCTGCTCGCGCTATCTATGCCAGCTTATGCTCTGGAATGCCAAGATCGCCTATGAGCGCGTGTGTGTGGAGGAGCTGGGCCCCGCTTAAGTGCAAGATTTTCGCTTGGTTAGCGATGCAGTATAGGCTCTGGACTTCCGACCGCCGCGCAAGACACGGCCTGCAGGATGAGCCATCAGCTTGCTACACGTGTTTGCAAGATGAGGACAATGTAGATCACATTCTGTCGACATGCGGATATGCGCGTGAGGTTTGGTTCCTCATTTAGGACACGCTCCGCATCAACGTGCAGGACCGTCTACCTCATGATACGACCCTTGAATGGTGGTTGAGAGAGGGAAAACAATTCCACAAGGATGACAAGCGAGGGTTTGACACGTTGCTCATTGCGGGCATGTGGGATCTGTGGAAGTAACGTAATGCTAGGGTCTTTAACCGAGTCGATTAACAAAAGGATGCTAGGGAGCTTGCCACTATGATTCTTGGTGAGGTAGCTGAGTGGAGGCAAGCAGGTGGTGGTGTTGGTGGCCTACAACGATTTGTGAGGAATTAGCTTAGGCGTGCTAGGTGGTGTTGGTGTTGTGTCTGTGTGGCCGTGTGTGCGCACTCGAGCCACACTTCTTGTAATTATGCTTTCTACCTTCTATAAAAATATGGTACGCCATTGGCGTACTCTCGAAAAAAAATATTGGCCCTCAGATCTTTGACTTGGGATTCCTTCTCATTTAGTTCAGCCTGCGACATGAACAAAACGGAAGGTATTATGATCATGATTATTTTTGAAGTCCCAAGCACAATACAAGTATTTTCCTTGGCACTTGGGGGCTAATGCCTAGTGCGCTTTTTCAAGACAAGTTTCTATGATGACCCGGGAAAAATGATGTGATCCGGTTTATAAAGGCTACATACTTGGATTTTATTTTCAGCCATGGTGATAAGTCTCGGCTTATGCATGCTGATTAAACCGGCCCTTGGGGGCTACAGGTGCAAAGTTGATCACTGCTATTTGAGGTCCCGACTTAACTTGATAGTTTAAGCCAGCCCTTGGGGGCTACTGGTTTTGATCTTCATTTATTTATGACTATCTAAAAGTCTACAGTATATTCAGTTCTATCATATTCTATAGACTTGGCGGCTGATAGAGGTATATTTATATGAAGAGGATTGTGCTGGATTACCTCAAAGCGTTCCTTCATAAGGTTGACCAGGTCAGCTTCAAAGTCACGGCTGGTGTGAAGGCGGTTTAAATAACCAGAGTGAATCTCTTGAGTGCTAAATTGAGCATAGCCTTCCAAGTCCACTTTCCATTGGCCCTTTTCAACAGCAGAGAACTCCTCTTTGGTGATGTGTTTGGATAGGGAAATGGGGTTCCCT
Organism: Triticum aestivum; assembly: GCF_018294505.1. Taxonomy (NCBI): domain Eukaryota; kingdom Viridiplantae; phylum Streptophyta; class Magnoliopsida; order Poales; family Poaceae; genus Triticum; species Triticum aestivum. Next base: position 246,407,556 of record NC_057808.1, on the reverse strand, counting down.
GGGGCTTGATAAGCCGTCCCAGTAATCATTCTATCCTTAGTTTCCTGGGCCGACTGAGCAGGACTGGGCGGTTTGTCTTTTTCTGGATCAATGTCCATGGCATCTTGGGTAATGGGGTGGACCTCTGGAGGGGGGTCATCCATAGTAGTTTCTGACACTTGGTGCAGAGTCTCGGATGCAGCATGTTTCTCCGGATTAACAATCTTGGGTTCTTTAGCCGGTTTGTCAACTCTCTGTTTCTTGTTGGGCTTTGCCATAGCGCTGAAGAGGAAGTATAAGACAGAGTTAATATGACAATTAAGTCCATGATTCAAAATGGATAGATTTAACATTCTCACCCAGGCACAGTTTTGAAGGCCGGGATTTGAGTCCCAGTTGAGTCGCCGGAGGAGGAATGAGATGTTCCCTGATAATTTGAATCAGACGGGTTAAGTGGTTGTCGAAAAAGACCCGCCTTGGGATAAGCTAAGTCAGAAATATTTGAAACCTCCGGTCGACGCTTGCGAGGTGCTGGGGTGTTTGGTAAGCTGGAGGAAAGAATTCCGCCGCCACTATTCTGGGTCGTGCGACGAGCTTCATGTTGCTGCTTCTTCAAAAGAAAGTTGGGATCCAAATAAGCTAAAGGATGAGAAAACCTTACTTCCTGGCTTGCTTGACGAACTTTCTATCTTGGCAAAGGTTTAGAGTCGGAGGAAAGGATAGTTACCTCTTCAGCACTGGCTTGGCTTCCGGCCGCATCATCCTGATAGCAATCATTATCAATAAGATGTACAAAAAATGAGCCAAGGGAGTCAAGTGTTACCTCCGACTCATCATTATCATCCAAGTCGAATAACTCGGAAGGATTGGACTTCTTCTTGGCAAGCTTTTTAGTAGCCTTGGTCTTGGTCCGAGGTTTCTTGGCCGGCTTATCCTGCAGCTTCTTAGTCCAAAAAGGTGAATCGGCCTACAAAAATTAAATGGGTATGAAAAGGCAATATAAGTGAAGGTATGATTCAATTGTGAAATTGGTTAAAAGCTTACAGTTGGCGGTTTGTTAAGAACGCAGAAAGGATTCAATCCGACTTTACTGCAGTCTTCCAAGCTCACATTTAACAGAGATTTGGTCATGTTATTGATGTCTTTGTCAGTCAATTCAATCTGACAGCGGTGTTGAGGATCTTTTAACTCGCCGGTGTATTCATACATTAAGCCAGGACGACGACTTAAAGGCAAGACTCTCCAGGCGACCCAACATCGAACCGGATCAATTCCAGTCAAGCCGTTGGCCATCAAGGCCCGGATCTTTGAAAAGACTAGCATATACTTCTTCTGTTCTGCTGTACTGATGCGGTCTGGAAGAGGATGCCTGTTGCTAAGCCGGCTGGCGCGATAACCCGGCAAAGGATTTTCCCCTTCTGGAGAAGTGTCTTTGCAATAAAACCAGGTTTGGTTCCAGTCTTTGGGATGGCTGGGTAGAGTGGCGGCTGGGAAAGTGGCATTTTTCCGTCGCTGAATAGAAATGCCGCCTAACTCCAAGCTGGGTCCATCTGTGAATTCGTTTTGCCGGTTTAAATAATAAAATTCCCTGAATAGTTCGATAGTGGGCTCCTGTTGAAGGTACACCTCGCAGAATACTTGGAAGTTGCAGATGTTTGGAACGGAATTTGGTCCGTTGTCTTGTGGACGGAGCTTGAAAAAATGCAGCACATCATGGAAGAATTTTGAGCCGGGGGGGCTGAAGCCCCGAAGCATATGATCAGTGAAGACAATTACTTCACTATCCTTGGGCTCAGGAGGAGTTTCAATGCGTGGGACTCTCCAATGCATGACATCTTTTTTGGCCAGGACACCTGTTTGAACATACTCGTTCAAATCTTCTTCGGTGACACGGGAAACGACCCAGTTGCATGCAGTGACAGTCTTGCCCATGTTGAGGGTGAAGGCCTAAAAGAAAGGAATATTATCAGTTTAAGATTATGCTGTTAAACCGGATCATTGATTCAAAAGTGAAGTGTTATAAGCAGTCATCAAGTTAAGTCGGAAGATGAGTACTGAAGTACGCATATATTCATTTGGCAGCTTAAAAGAGGATTAATGGTACCTACCGGGTTAAGGATTATCTTGTTAAGCCGACCAGCGTTTAAAAGTCAAAAACATTGTGCAGAACCAAATTATGAGGATGAATAAGCAAGCATGGTTAAACCGGAGTATATTGCCGGGTTATGCAAGTTATGAAGCGTATGATGGCGGCTTAAATGGGGCTTAATGTTATATAGTGGACCACGGTTTATGGTATAAGCTGTCATGACAGTTATGGTACTTCAGATTTATTAGTGCAAATTTTGCTAAGTGATGGACAAACTGATTTCACAGACTGGAGCTGTAATTTTGGATCTGAGGCAATTCAAAAAATGCAGAAAATTTTAAACCTAAGGTGGCAGGAGCAGAAAAGTTTGTGTGCTCCGATGAGATCTTCGATGGAGAGAAGGTATTCTGATGATAAAAATGAATGCTAAACTACTACCGCACAAGTTTCATACCATGTTCAGATCAAAAGGCTATTTGAGCTAAAGGACAAAACGAAGAACACCGATGAAAAAAACAAACCCTAATGCAGATCTGAGGTAAAAGGAGATGAGTACTTACAGACGCTGATGGACAGTGGTGGTGCATCGGAGTTCTCTGGTCTAGTCAGGCTGATGCAGCGGCCTAAGTTGGTGCAACGAACGGAGGTCGACGACGGCCGAGCTTGGTCTGCAGACGAGTTGGGAGGAGGAAGACAAAGACGAGGAGGCAATGGGGGAAAATGAAAAGGACCCTTGTCCCTATTTATAAGGAGATGGATAACAGGCATGCACAGGAATCGAGGAGGCCAAAAATGTGATTATGTGGCTGCACGGGTGCCTCGAATTTCGGAAACTCCATTATAGATAAAGATCTGTTGAGATGTTCTGAGCTTCGTGTGAGGTTAATGCAAGATGACGTCATGGCGGGTTAACATGATTCTGTGAGCTGACATCATGGCGGGTTATAGCAAATTCATAAAAAATGATGACGCAAGATTCTGCTAAGTCAAGTATTGAAGATTGATGTGAACATGTTCAAATCAACCTGGGGCCTAATGTTGGGGATATAACTACTCAGTATAACCCGCCCAGAGGGGCCGGGTCATACCACTGGTGACTTATAAATGAAGATGGCAGGTCATGACAAGCCTATTGATGGCCCAAGACCTAGAGGTGGCTTGAGGCCCAAGAGGACGAACTGCCATATGTATAACTTGTATTGTAAGGCAAGCTTAGTTTGTCATCGAGCCGGACACATTGTGTATGAGCCGGCCGGGACTCTGTAAGCCGCCGGGCATCAACCTGTGTATATAAAGGGGTGACCCAACGGCGGGTTAAGGACAAGAAACAAGAGATCAAGGACTAGGTCAAGCGTATTCGCTCCCTGGTAATCGAAAACCAAGCAATACAATCCCAAACTGGAATAGGCCTTTACCTCCACCGCGAGGGGCTGGATTAGTATAAACTCTCTGTGTCCTCTGTCCCGATTAACCCCTTTAAGCTAACCTAGTTGCGATGGATCCACGACTAAGTCCTTTCGCTAGGACATCTGTTGTGTTAAATCCACGACACCCGCCATATTATATTTCCGCAGCCTTCCATTGTATTTAAGCGACTCGGTATGGCGAAAACCACTATTTGCATTTGGGTGCCTTCCTTAGTCACCGAGGCCATCCTTAAAGATTATCAAGACCAAGGTCTCTTGGCGGCTCAGGAAGAAATTGGCTGGCGATCCAGTCAAGGGGATGACATTCCTAAACCTGGCGAAGGGGAGGTTGTGGTTTCTACTGACCATATCCTTAGAGGCTTCACTCCACCCGGGTCAAAAAAAATTCGAGACATCTTGCACTATTTCAAGCTTCATCCTCAGGACTTGGGCCCAAACTCCATATCCAATATTTGCCACTTTCAAATCTTTTGTGAATCATATCTGCAAATGGAGCCCACTGTCGCTCTCTTCAAAGGATTTTTCTACATGAACCACCAAACTAAATGCGCCGATGGCGTGAGCTTAACACTTGGTGGAATCTCAATCCAGAGACGCAGAGATGGCGATTTTCCTTTAGCCCCCCTGCCAAGTCACCCTAAAGGATGGTTTAAAACTTGGTTTACTGTAAAAATATTGCCCCAACTGATGAGAACCCTTTGTCGGGTTACAGAGTTGAGCGCCTTCCCATGGATTTTGATTCGCCCAGCAAGCTTATTCTAGAGGAACATGCTGAAGCGCTCCCCCTTTATTCAAAAGTGAGGGTCTTGCTAGCCAATGGGTTAACAGGGGTTGATCTGGCCCGGTATTGGGTTACATGGAAAATCCTTCCTTTAAGTCGCCGACCTGGCTTAATGTGTGAATATTCAAGCGAGCCAAATGATCCTCAGCGGTATAGTTCTAATGATTTTACCGCTGATGAAGTTAACAAAACTATAAAGAGTCTTCTTGGCGAGCCTCAAGAGAATTGTAACAAGACCGGGCTGTTACCATTCTTCAAGCTCAACCCGGCTCCACTTGTAAGCATTCCTTTATATCCGACTTATAAATCCGTATCTTACTTTGTATTGTTTCCTTCTAACCATTTTTATTTTTTGCAGCCCAGTTCTGCCTTCTGGACCAAAAAAAAAGAAAACTCAGGCAGCCAAAACCAAAACTACACCAACCCAGAAGAAGAAACAACTCGTCGCTGCAACTGAGACGGCTGCCGTGGGCAAGTCAGCAGATGCTGATGATCAATCAGAGGTAGAACACAACTCTCTTGGCCGCCTCTTTATCGAATTAGCTGACGCCTCTTGTTCTTAGGATGAGGTAACAACAAGCCGGGCCCAGAACGCTGAGGTAATTTCCATGTCTTCCAGGTTAGTCTCCTTGCCTCCAAAGAAGATACGGCGGGTCATCCGGAAAGTAAAATTTTCTCGTCCAGATGCTCACTTAGATCCATACTTTATTTGGAAGAAAACTCAGCATGAGTCAAGGCGCCAAACTCGGAGTGGCAGCTTAGGCGATCTGATGGCCGGGTTGACTCATGAACCATCTGTCAAGCGACATAACGAGGTGCCACATAGCCCAAGTCCGTCTTTACCCAAAGCAGGCCTTATCAGACAACCTCTTAAACCATCTGATTGGAATTATCAGGAGTCGTCACCGTCTTCAAGCGGCTCATCTTCAACACAGCTACTGGCTTTCGTTATTAACCCGGGGTAAGGAACGGTGCCTACTGTTTGACGGCTTAACTTATCATTATGCGTCTTTGAACATATTATCCTGATCACAGGGCCAAAGGCAAGAGTAAGAAGAGGAAAATGGGTGAGTCATCCAGAAATCTTGACATTCCTGAGTCCGAAGAATAAGTCTTAGTGACCCCTGAGGCAGACGTTGAAAATCCTGAAGACCAGTATGATAAATCAGGGTGACCCACCCCCGCAGACTGAAGCAAAGGCCTCTGAGGCCATGGATACGGATGCTAACCCGGCGGACAACCTTAACCCGCCAAGCCCCGTTCTTGCCTCAAGCCCCACGAAAGAAACTAAAGAGACTCCTCTTGAGAAGAGCACTGACAATATTGCCATTATTGGGGCGGGTTACAAAGTGCCAGAAACTTCCAACATGCTAACTAAGCACGCCGCCAAGGAGGAAACGCCCTTGCTTGAAAACGGCAAAACAAAGCTTGAGCTGCCAAACTATGAAGACCTCAGTGCTGAGGAATTGCATGCTGGCTAGTTAAGCCGCCTGGCTACAAGCCGGGATATGGAGGCGAGTTTAGTCAACATGATGAATAAAAGATACGAGGTACACTCCATTCTTCCTATCATATATCCTTATGTAGCGCCCAAGTCTTGATCATAGGAAAATCTTGAGTATGGTTAAGACTTAGAGAAAAAATTGTAGAGTCCAAAGCGTACCCCCAAGGGTCGGGTTATCATGCAAATGATAAGCCGGTTCGTTTGAACACTCCTTGAAAGAACATCATGCAGCCCCCAAGGGCCGGCTTATCGTCACGGGATGAGCCGGATCTTTCAATAAGATCTCTTTGAAGAATATTCCTGTAGCCCCCAAGGGCCGACTTATCTTCATGAGATGAACCGGGTCTTCTTGTATGCTTTAATAGAGAGAAAAAGTAACATACATTAGCCCCCAAGTGCCAAGTATATTTCTTGCAATCTACTTGGGACTTGTATGCATTTATCGTACATGAAATAGCCCCAAGCACCAGGTTAACCATTGTCGCCGGCTTAACCAGTGAAGCTGATAATAATAAATCTTGTTTATTTGGCAGGAAGCATTATCTTTGTCCGACTCAAATTTTACCAGCTTGAAAAAAGACTTTGAATCAGAACAAGCCGCGCGATCCAAAGCTGAATCAAGCTTGGAATCTTCCTTGAAAGAACTTGAAAAAATCAAGGCGGATTTTGAATTAGAAAGATCCGCCTTTGAAACTAAAAAGGCTACTTTGCTGAAAAAAAGCTCAAGACACCGAAGATCAGCTGAAGCCAGTGACTGAAGAGTTGACTGGCTTAAAATGCCTTATTTCTCAGATGACTGAAGCTATCTTTGGTAAGTAAAACTTTAAATCAATTGGAATGACCCGCCTGGCGACTTGAACTATTTGAATGTAACTCGCCTGGCGACTCGTGTTTTGTATGTATGGCAGGTGCCAGGAGTTCCAACCTTGGGCAAAATATGTGGATGAAGCTGAAAGCCGTCTATTCCTTGACGGAAAAATTATATGCTAGAAGTCTTCACACTCTTGTGCTTGTATCAAATGGCAAAAAACCACCACATCTTATAAAAAGTGTGCTAGATCAGTTATCAATAATGCCCAACCACATTGAAGAGCCGAAGATGTCAGTTGCTCGTGTAGGAGCTGTATTTGCGCTAAGCCGGGCAAAACCTTATCAAACAGAGTTGGACCCTCAAGAGATGGCTAGCCGGTTTTTGGAGTATAAATATGGTGTGTCTGCATTCAGCGAAGCAGATTATGCCAAATGTATCAAGGAAATGCGGCCATTGGCGTGTCAACTTGCGCAAGAACTTGATCTGAAGAAGTACCAGCTGGTTTACGACATCAACAACACTCGAATCAAGCCGCCTGCCTTTGACATTGTACACCTAACTCTGCAAAGGCGTAAGCATATTTTTCCCCTGATATCGACCCTTGCTCTATCATCAACGATGAAGCAATCTTTGAGGCTTTAACAAGTGTCGGCTGGACCTCGGACAATCTTCAGATCGGAAACGATGAAGAGTCGGCTTAGGATGACCCAGGGACCTCTACGACGGGACAACAACAAGATGTTAACCCGGACGGTACCAACCGGGATGGCATAGAGGCCAGCTTAAAGGAGTAACTTAACTCCTAAAAAACTTTGCTTGAAACTTCTGTGCTCAACTGAAGCCTTGTAATAGGCTTAGTTAAAAACATTTGGTTGCCTTGTCATGCCTCCATGCACGTTTAATCATTTGATCCAACACTTGTTTGTCTTGTTGATTGAAAATTTATGTTCATCCAATCCGCCTGGGCATATTGTACTTTGAATATCAAGAATAATCGCTGGTAATTGTATGTTCTAATTTGCCTATAGCGACCACTTAAAAAGTGATGACCTGGTGGCTCATAGTCAATACTGAGGTCAGTACTGATTAATGCAAACCTATACTTCCTTTGAGTCGTAAACGCATAAATATGATCAAGAACATAAAATTCCTGCAAAGACAGAGATAAAGAATACAAATATCTATATCACATTATTTATAAGTCGGCTTTTAAGCCTCGACAAAAAGACAAGCTTTTGAAGCTCGAGTCTTGCCTCAAAGAAGCTTGGCATAATAGCCTTGTTTTATTCATACTTCCTGTAAGCCGGCTCTCACGTGACATAATCCGTCATTTTAACCTTGACTAGTTTAGGGTCATAATAGATTGACTGTCAAGAGTACGGAAGGTCACATATTCGGAGAAGCAGCAAATGGACAGGTGAGTTTATCCTCGCTTTCTGTAAGCTATCTCTCACGTGACCGAAGCCGCCGTTTTAGCCTTGACTGGTTTGGGGTAATAAAAGATTGACTATCAAGTGGACGGCGGGTCACCTTTTGGAGTAGCATCAAGCAGACAGGCATGTTTAACCCCATATGGTGGCATTTATTTGCCGGTGAAGAGGGTAAGATAGCTAAACTTGGTGAGTTGGAAGCCACCAAGTGACCTTATGATCAACTAATAAGAGACTCATGCACAATATATGAGATGAAACGACATAGGCCCCGAGTTTTGGGGATGTCGGCTTTATTACATTGATCATAAAAGATATATACATTTATATGCATGCACAATGAGTGGAGCCAGTGGCTCAAGTATAATAAGGCCGAAGATGAGCAATATTCCAGGGCCTGTTGGTCTCCTCCTTAGAGGTACGTGACTTATTGTGCTCACGTATGTCGATGAGATAATATGACCCGTTGTTGAGGTTTTTGCTGACCACAAAGGGTCCTTCTCATGGAGGTGATAGATTATGCATGCCCGTCTGATCTTGAATCAAATGGAGCACTAAGTTGCCTTCCTAGAACGTCCGGCTTCGAACTCTGTGGCTATGATAGTGACACATGTCTTGTTGGTAAATCGCCGATCGAGCTGCTGCGAGATCATGTTCTTTATCCAAGGCGTCCAAAGTATTTTGACGCGCCGTCTCGTTGTCTGCTTCAATGTAAGCCGCCACCCTGGGCGAGTCATGACGAATATCACTTGGGAGAACCGCCTTGGCACCATAAACCATGAAGAAGGGCGTATAACCTGTTGATCTGTTGGGGGTGGTCCTGATGCTCCAAAGGATTGTAGGAAGCTCTTCAACCCGACAACCCGACGTTTGTTCCAAAGGAACTATGAGCCGGGACTTGATCCCTCGTAATATCTCCTGGTTAGCATGCTCCGCATGACCATTGGACTGTGGATGAGCCACTAAGGATACATCAAGACGGATGTGTTCTCTTTGACAGAACTCCTTCATAGCACCTTTAGACAGATTTGTACCATTATCGGTGATGATACTATGAGGATAACCAAAGCGAAAAATAAGCTTTTTCACAAACTTAACTGCAGTCGATGGTTCACAATTGCTAACTAGCTCTGCTTCAATCCACTTGGTAAACTTAACAACTGCCACCGAAAGGTGGGTCTTCTTATCTTTAGACCTCTTGAACGGCCCGACCATATCAAGCCCCTAGACTGCAAATGGCCAAGTGATTGGGATCATCCGCAATTCCTGAGCCGGCACATGAGCTTGCCTTGCAAATTTCTAGCACCCATCGCACTTGCTAACGATATCCTCTGCATCAGCATGAGGCATCAACCAGAAAAAACCATGAAGAAAAGCCTTAGCCACCAAAGATCGTGACCCGGCAGGATGACCACAATCACCTGCATGAATTTCTTGTAGGATTTCGCGGCCTTCTTCAGGAGAAACGCGGCGTTGGAACACGCCAGTCACGCTACAGCTGTGTAATTGCCATTGACAATAGTCATGGACTTAGACCGCCTTGTGATCTGTTGCGCCAAATTTTCATCTACAGGCAACTCACCTCGAGTCAGGTAAGCTAGATAAGGCATCATCCAGTCAGGTATAGCACGAAGAGCCACCACCAAATGTCCTTCCGAGTCACGAATAGCCAAGTCTTCCTCTGATGGTAACTTGACAGAAGGGTTATGCAGGACATCTAGAAACACATTAGGAGGAACTGGTTTATGCTGATACCAAAGCCGGGACAATGCATCAGCCGCCTCATTTTTTTGCCGGTCTATATGATCCACCTGATAACCTTTGAAGTGGCCAACAATATTATTCATGGCCTGACTATAAACTGCCATTAGCGGGTCTTTAGAATCCCACTTCCCTGAAACTTGCTGTGCCACCAGGTCTGAGTCGCCCAGACACCTGACCCGGCTCAAGTTCATCTCCTTAGCCATACAAATCCCATGGAGCAAAGCTTCATACTCAGCTGTATTGTTAGTACAAGGGAACATGAGCCTTAAAACATAACAAAATTTATCACCTGGTGGAGATTCTTAAATAACTCCAGCCCCCGAGCCTTCCAATCGCCTGGATCCATCAAAATGTATCTTCCGGTATGTATCGTCTGGCTTTTCCTCAAGTGTTTGCAGCTCTGTCCAATCATTAATAAAAACCACCAAAGCTTGAGATTTGATGGTTGTTCTAGGCATATACTTCAGATGATGAGGCCCAAGCTCAATTGCCCACATAGCAACCCGGCCAGTGGCTTCTCTGTTTTGAGTGATATCCCCAAAGGGTGCAGAACTGACCACTGTGATTGGATGCCTAAGGAAATAATGCTTGAGCTTGCGGCTGGCCATGAACACTCCAAACACCAGTTTCTGCCAATGTGGATATCTCTGCTTAGACTCCGTCAAGACTTCACTGACATAATAAGTCGGCCGTTGGACGGAATACTCTTTGCCCACCTCCTTGCGCTCGACAACAACTACTACACTAACAGCCTTGTCATTAGCTGCTATGTACAGGAGCAAAGGCTCTTTGTCGATTGGGGCAGCCAAGACAGGTGCCTCAGCCAATTGCTTCGTAAGTGCTGACTCGGCTTGAAACCGCGTCGGTATTTCCCCAAAGAGGAAGGGATGATGTAATATAGCTACGGTAGGTATTTCCCTCAGTTATGAAACCAAGGTATCAATCCAGTAGGAGAACAAAGCAACACTATGTAAACGGTACCTGCACACAAAGAAGAAATCCTTGCAACCCAACGCGTAAGAGGGGTTGTCAATCCCTCCTCGGTAAAACGATAGATCGGTTTGTATAAGTTTGGATAAATAGATCTCGCAAAAACACGAAATAAAAGATGCAAAGAAAAAGTGCAGCAAATCTTTTTTGGGTTTTTAGAATAACATATCTGAAAACAAATGCGAATAAAAATAGATTTGAAAGCAATATGATAAAAGATAGACCTAGGGGCCGTAGATTTAACTAGTGGATTCTCATACAGCGGGTAAACAAATTACTGTTGGGCAATTGATATAAGATCGAATAATTATGACGATATCCAAGGCAATGATCAATATATAGGCATCACGTCCAAGATTAGTAGACCGACTCCTACTTGCATCTACTATTATTACTCCACACATCGACCGCTATCTAGCATGCATCTACTGTATTAAGTTCATCGAGAAACGGAGTAATGCAATAAGAACGATGACATGATGTAGACAAGATCTATTCAAGTAGGAATAGAACCCATCTTGTTATCCTTAATAGCAATGATACATGTGTGCCTTCCCGCCCCTTCTGTCACTGGGAGAGGACACCGCAAGATCGAACCCATCACAAAGCACCTCTTCCCATGGCAAGAAAAATTGATCTAGTTGGCCTAACTAAACTAAAGATTCGAAGAAGAAATATGAGGCTATAAATAATCATGCATATAAGAGATCAAACATGACTCAAATAATATTCATGGATATAGATCTGATCATAAACTCAAAGTTCATCGGATCCCAACAAACACACCGCAAATAAGAGTTTCATCAAATAGATCTCCAAGAGACCAATGTATTGAGAATCAAAAAGAGAGAAGAAGCCATCTAGCTATTGCCTATGGACCCTTAGTTCTATGGTGGACTACTCACGCATCATTGGAGAGGCACTAATGAGGATGATGAACCCCTCCGTGATGGTGTTAGATTGGATCTCGTGGTTCTGGAACTTGCGGCGGCTGGAATTGTGTTTCGTCGACTCTTCTAGGGTTTCTGGAATATTTGGGAATTTATAGGGAAAAGAGGCGGTGCAGGAGACCTCCATGGGGCCCACAACCCACCTGGGCACGCCTAGGCTCCTAGGCCCGCCCAGGTGTCTTGTGGTCCCCACGAGGATCCCCTCTGGTGCTTTCTTGGACCCCAAGGTGTCTTCTGGTCCAAAAAAATCTCCAAAAAGTTTCACTCCGTTTGGTACTGATATTCTGCGAAGTAAAAAACAAGCAAAAAAACAGCAACTGGCACTGGGCACTATGTACTAGGTTAGTCCCAAAAAATGATATAAAGTTGCTATAAAATGATTATAAAACATCCAAGAATGATAATATAACAACATGGAACAATAAAAAATTATAAATACGTTGGAGACGTATTAGCATCCCCAAGCTTAATTCCTCCTCGTCCTCGGGTAGCTAAATGATAAAAACAGAATTTTTGATGTGGAATGTTGCCTAACATGTTCATCACATATTCTTTTCTTTGTAGCATGGACATTTGGAATTTTAGATGGTTCAAAGCAATAGTCTAGTTTTGACATGAAGACTTCAATACTCAAGCATATCAACAAGCAACCATGTCTTTCAAAATATCAACACTAAAGAAAGTTATCCAAGCCCATCATGCTCAATCATTGATCCATTCACGAAACATGCTCGAGTATTAGCTACATCCAATGCTCATGTACAATCATAGTGCTCCCTAGTTGGTGCTTTATAAGAGAAGATGGAGACTCAAATAAAAATAAAAATTCCATAAAGTAAATAGATAGGCCCTTCGCAGAGGGAAGCAGAGATTTGAAGAGGTGCCAGAGCTCAAAGCAAGAGATAAAATTTTCGAGAGGCATGCTTTTCCCGTCAACGAAAATGACCGAGTAATTCCCAAAACTTTCCATGCTAGATATATCATAGGCGGTTCCCAAACATAAAATAAAGTTTATTCCTTTTTCTACCATTCTTTCACAATCCACGGCTAGTCGTATCCACGGGTGCCTTCCATACCAACAATTTCCAAGGAATTTATTATTTCACAACATAAAGTAAATTTCTTTTTCATTTCGGGACTAGGCATCCCTATTACCACCGTACTCTCGTGCAATGACAAGTGAATAAACACTCATATTGAGAATAACACATCTAGCATGGAAAATATTGGCCACCCCCTGCCGCTTCATGAGCAGTACAGGCACACAAAAAGGAAATTCATTTTGAAAATTAGAGTTGGCACATACAAATTTACTTAGAGCGGCACGGAAATACCGCATATAGGTAGGTATGGTGGACTCATATGGCAAAACTGGGTTTAAGGATTTTGGATGCACAAGTAGTATTTCTACTTACTACAAGTGGAGGCTAGCAAAAAGATTGAGAAGCAACCAACCAAGAAACAAAAATTCACGTAAATGAGCATTAAGAATAACTAACACCGAATAATGCACCACAAATATAATTTCATTGCGCAACTAATGACTTTTGTGCTTGCATAGGGAATCACAAACCTTAACACCAATATCCTTACTAAAGCATAATTGCTCACCAACATGACTTATATATTACTATCATCATATCTCAAAACTATTACAAAGAATCAAGTTTATTTTGTCCAATGATCTTCATGAAAGTTTTTAGTATATCCCTCTTGAATATCTATCACTTTGGGACTAGTTTCATAAGTTGCAATTGCTTTTGACAAGCTCAAACAAATTTAAGTGAAGAACGTGAGCATAAAGATTTCAATCTCTCAAAATAATATAAGTGAAGCATGAGAGAATTTCTTCAAAAAAATTACTAACTGTCAAATGAATCTAAGTGAAGCATGAGAGTATTTCTTCACAAATATTAAAGCACACCATGCTCAAAAATATATAAGTGAGTCACTAGAGCAATTCCAAAGCTCAAAAAATTAAGTGAAGCACATAGAGCAATTCTAATAAATCATAGCATAATTTTGGCTCTCTCAAATATGTGTGTCCAGCAATGATACTTGTGACAAACTAAAAAGCAAAACAAGCAAAGAATCATATAATACAAGACGCTCCAAGTAAAACTCATGATATGTGACGAATAAAAATATAGCACCAAGTAAAATTACCGATGGTCGTTAGAAGAAAGAGGGGATGCCTTCCGGGGCATCCCCAAGCTTAGTTGCTTGGTTCTCCTTGAATAATAACTTGGGGTGCCATGGGAATCCCCAATCTTAGGCTCTTTTCACTCCTTATTCCTTCATCCATCGTGATCTCACCCAAAACTTGAAAACTTCAATCACACAAAACTTAACAAAACCTTCGTGAGATCCGTTAGTATAGTAAAGCAAATCACTACTATAAGTACTGTTGCAAACCCATTCATATTTTATTATTACATTATACCTACTGTATTCCAACTTTACCATGGCTTATACCCCCGATACACTCCATAGATTCATCAAAATAAGCACACAATGCAACTAAAACAGAATTTGTCAAAAACAGAACATTCTGTAGTAATCTGGATTTTGTCCATACTTATGTAACTCCAAAACTTTTGAATAGGACAACGTAGGAAATTTGTATATGAATCATGTGTAATAATTTCAGAATTTTATCATGCTTCTGTGATTTTTAACAATTCTTCTACTGGGTGCAAAAGTTTATGTTTTTCAACAAGATCAAATCAACTATCACCAAACATGATCCCAAAGGCTTTACTTGGCACAAATACTAACTAAAACACAATCATAACAACAGCATAATTGTGCAAACACTCAAGAACAGATAGAAAAAGACATAAATAAATTTTATTCATTGGGTTGCCTCCCAACAAGTGCTATCATTTTATGCCCCTAGCTAGGCATAATGCATAGATTCAAGTGTTGTCATCTTTGGTTTTTGATCCATAGGATGCCTTCATGATTGATTCATATGGTGGATTAATTTTTGTTCTAGGAAATGTTCCATACCCTTTCTTAGTGGAATCTGAAATTTAATATTCCCTTCTTTCATATCAATCACGACACCTATAGTGCGTAAAAATGGTCTACCAAGTATAATAGGACAAGACGGATTGCAATCAATATCAAGAACAATAAAATCTATGAGAACATAGTTCCTATTTGCAAGAATAAGATCATCATTAATTCCTCCCAAAGGCATCTTAATATTAGGATCCGCCAAGTGCAGATTAAGAGAACATTCTTCAATATCGGTAAGACCAAGCACATCACATAAAGATTTCGGAATTGTGGAAATACTAGCACCCAAATCACATAAAGCAAAGCACTCATAATTTTTTATCTTGAATTTAATGGTGGGTTTCGATTCATCATGTAATTTTCTAGGAATTGAGATATCTAATTCCAACTTTTCTTCTAAAGCTTTCATCATGGCATCCACAATATGTTTAGTAAAAGCTTTATTTTTGTTCATAGGAATGAGGTGAATTTATCATGGATTGCAACAAAGAAATACATTCAATCGAAGAGCAATTATCATAATTAGATTCTTTGTAATCCAAAAGAGTGGGCACATCACTAGTTAAAGTTTTGACCTCTCCAAACCCACTTTTATTATTTTTTCATCAAGATTTTCACCCTCCGAATCATCGGGACGCCTTCTAGCTAAAGTTGAATCCTCTTCAGTCCCTTTACCATCAATTTTAGTTTTACTAAACAAGGAATCAATAGAAGAAAGACCAATCACTTTAGGATCTTCATCATTTTTATGAAATCAATCACTAGAAAATGCTCTTTCTAAAAATTCTCTTTTAGTTCTAAGTATGGCGGTTCTTTTCTTACTTTCATCCATAGAAACATATAAAGCTTTAATTGATTCATTGATATCAACCTTAGGTGGAAAAAAATTAATCTTGAGATTTTCTACGTCATGGGAAATTCTATCAATGCTTCTAGACATATCATCAATCTTACTGAACTTTTCTTCTATCATAGTGTTGAAAACTTTTTGAGCATTGATAAATTCTTTAATATTATTCTCAAGATCAGAGTGGTTCCTATTATTATTGTAAGAAGAATTACCATACTTATTAAAGGAATTTCCAGGAAAAGGCCTAGGATTAAAATTACCTCTATAAGCATTGTTATTAAAATTGTTTCACGAGACAAAATTCACATCTACAAGATCACTATTTTGCTCAATCAAAGTAGACAAAGTCACATCATTAAGATCAATAGGAGCACTTTTACTAGCAACCAATTTCATAAGAGCATCAACCTTTTCACTCAAAGTACTAATTTCTTCAACCGAATTAACTTTTTTACTAGTAGGTGCTCTTTCGGTATGCCATTGTGAATAATTTGCCATAATATTATCAAGCAATTTAGTAGCTTCAACCAAAGTAATTTCCATAAAAGTACCACCCGCGGCGGAATCTAAAAGATTTCTAGAAACAAAATTCAATCCCGCATAAAAAATTTGTATAATCATCCAAAGATTTAAACAATGAGTAGGACAATTTCTTAGCATCGATTTCATTCTTCCCAAGATTGCGCAACATGTTCATGCTCAACTTGCTTAAAATTCATGATCTGAGTTCTAAGGGAAATATTTTTCGCGGGCGGAACATACTTAGTAATAAAAGCATCTTTGCACTTATCCCAAGAATCGATACCATTGCGAGGCAAAGAAGAAAACCAAAATTTTGCACGATCCCTCAAAGAGAACGGAAATAATTTCAACTTCACATTATGATTGTCCACATCTTTTTTATTTTGCATATCACACAATTCTATGAATGTGTTTAGATGGGACGCGACATCCTCATTAGGTGTACCAGAAAATTGCTCTTTCATAACAAGATTCAATAAAGCGACATTAATATCACAAGATTCCGCACTAGTGGTGGGAGGAGCAATCGGAGTGCTAATAAAATCATTTTATTGGTATTGGAAAAATCACACAACTTGGTGTTTTCTTGAGACATCGTGACTACGCAAACAGGATTGCAAGCAAAAAAGATAGATCTGGCGAGAAAAAGGCGAACGAAAAAGATGACGAATAAAATGGTAAATTTTTGTGAAGTGGGGGTGATGAAAACGAGAGACAAATGGAAAACAATGTAAATTGCAAGGAGATGAGATTTGTGATTAGGAACCTGATAGATGTTGATGACGTCTCCCCGGCAATGGCGCCAGAAATTCCTTTTGATGCGGCTTGAAACTGCGCCGGTATTTCCCTAAGAGGAAGGGATGATGTAGTACAACTACGGTAGGTATTTCGCTTATGAAACCTAGGTATCAATCCAATAGGAGAACCAAGCAACACTATATAAACGGTACCTGCACATACAGAACAAATCCTCGCAACCAAACGGGAAAGAGGGGTTGTCAATCCCTCCTTGGTAAGAAGATAGATCGGTTTGTATAAGTTTGGATAAATAGATCTCGCAAAAACACAAGATAAAATAAATAAAGAAAAAGTGCAGAAAGGTATTTTTGGGTTTTTAGAATAATAGATCTGAAAACAAATGCAAATAAAAATAGATCTAAAAGCAATATTATAAAATATAGACCCGGGGGCAGTAGATTTCGCTAGTAGCTTCTCTCGAGAAAATAGCATACGTGGGTAAACAAATTATTGTTGGGCAATTGATAGAATGTTGAATAATTATGACGATATCCAAGGCAATGATCAATATATAGGCATCACGTCCAACATTAGTAGACCGACTCCTGCCTGCATCTATTACTATTACTCCACACATCGACCGTTATCCAGCATGCATCTAGTGTATTAAGTTCATGGAGAAACGGAGTAATGCAATAAGAACGATGACATGATGTAGACAAGATCTATTCATGTAGGAATATACCCCATCTTGTTATACTTAATAGCAACGATACATGCGTGCCTCGCTGCCCCTTCTGTCACTGGGAGAGGACAACGCAAGATCGAACCCATCACAAAGCACCTCTTCCCATGGCAAGGAAAATCGATCTAGTTGTCCTAACTAAACGAAAGATTCGAAGAAGAAATACGAGGCTATAAATAATCATGCATATAAGAGATCAAAGAAGACTCAAATAATATTCATGGATATAGATCTGATCATAAACTCAAAGTTCATCGGATCCCAACAAACACACCGCAAATAAGAGTTTCATCAAATAGATCTCAAAGAGACCAATGTATTGAGAATCAAAAAGAGAGAAGCCATCTAGATACTACCTACGGACCCTTAGGTCTATGGTCGACTACTCACGCATCATTGGAGAGGCACTAATGAGGATGATGACTCCTCCGTGATGGTGTTAGATTGGATCTCATGGTTCTGGAACTTGCGGCGGCTGGAGTTGTGTTTCGTCGACTCTCCTAGGGTTTCTGGAATATTTGGGAATTTATAGGGCGAAGAGGCGGTGCAGGAGACCTCCGTGGGGCCCACAACCCACCTGGGACGCCCAGGTGTCTTGTGGTCCCCACAGGGATCCCCTCTGGTGCTTTCTTGGCCCTCAAGGTGTCTTCTGGTCCAAAACAAATCTCCAAAAAATTTCATTGCGTTTGGACTCCGTTTGGTACTGATATTATGCGAAGTAAAAAATAGCAACTGGCACTGGGCACTATGTCAATAGGTTAGTCCCAAAAAATGATATAAAGTTGCTATAAAATGATTGTAAAGCATCCAAGAATGATAATATAATAGCATGGAACAATAAAAAATTATAGATACGTTGGAGACGCCTCAAGTGCCTCAAAAGTTTCATTAGCCGCATCGCTCCAGACGAAGTGATCACTCTTCTTCATCATCTGATATAAGCGAATCGCCTTCTCACCAAGGCGACTTATAAACCGGCTCAATGCTGCAATACAACCCGCCAGGTGTTGAACGTCATTGACACTCGCCGGCTTAGAGAGAGAGGTAATAGACTCAATCTTCTTCGGGTTAGCCTCGATCCCTCTTTCGGACACCAGAAAGCCTAGCAACTTGCTTGCTGCCACACCAAAGACACACTTGGCCGGGTTAAGCATCATCTTGTACACTTGGAGATTGTCAAAGGTTTCCTTCAGATCATCAAGCAAGGTTTCCTTCTTCCTTGATTTAACCACAATGTCATCCACATAAGCATGAACGTTGCACCCAATCTGGCCGTGGAAGCAATTTTGAACACAACGCTGGTAAGTCATGTTCACTCTTAAGCCCAAAAGGCATAGACACATAACAAAAAGCTCCAAAGGGTGTGATGAAGGTTGTCTTCTCCTGATCTTCCACTGCCATCTTGATCTGATGATAACTAGAATAAGCATCTGGGAAACAGAGACTCTCACAACCCGCCATGGCATCAATGATTTGGTCAACGCGAGGGAGAGCAAATGGATAAGTAGGACACGCATTGCTAAGATCTGTGTAATCAACACACATAAGCCAAGTGCCATTCTTCTTAAGAACAAGCACAGGGTTAGACAACCACTGAGGGTGGAACACCTCAATTATGAACCCTACAACTAGGAGCCGTGCTACTTCTTCTCCAATAGACTTACGCCTCTCCTCATTAAACAACGGAGGAACTGGCGAAGAGGTTTCATCTTAGGATCAACATTAAGGTGATGCTTAGTGAATTATCTCGGTACACCTGGCATGTCAGAAGGTTTCCATGCAAAGATGTCTCGATTCTCGCTGATGAATTCGATGAGTGTGCTTTCCTATTTGGGATCCATCCCTGTCCCAATGGTGTACGGCTGA
The DNA here is from genome assembly GCF_018294505.1 of Triticum aestivum. Classification (NCBI taxonomy): domain Eukaryota; kingdom Viridiplantae; phylum Streptophyta; class Magnoliopsida; order Poales; family Poaceae; genus Triticum; species Triticum aestivum. The sequence goes on along the minus strand of NC_057808.1, from coordinate 246,388,086 downwards.
GAAGAATCACCAGGGACAAATTCAACTTGTTGTGTATCCTTTGCCGACTTAAACTTGAGTGGCCGGTCTGTCTTTGTGGTGGGCATCTTCAGAGGGGTCATATCAGCCGGGTCAACATTATCTTTATAAAATTTGAGCTCCTCAGTAGCGCAAGCCGACTCTGCATAAGCCGCATCTCCTTCCTAGCACTCCAGGGCAAGTTTGCAGTTTCCATGAACTGTGATTGTCCCTTGTGGCCCAGGGATCTTAAGCTGCAAATACACATAACAAGGGTGAGCCATGAACTTAGCATAAGTCGGTCGTCCAAATAAGGAAAGATAAGGACTCTTGATTTTAAACACCTCAAACTACAGTGTCTCTGCTCTATAATTGTACTCATCACCGAAGGCCACTTCCAGTGATATCTTTCCAATAGGGTAAGACGACTTGCCAGGCACCACTCCATGAAACACTGTGGAGGACGGCTTAAGGTCCTTGTCGGTCAAATTCATTCGACGAAAAGTATCATAGTACAATATGTTGATGCTGCTGCCACCATCCATAAGTACCTTTGTAAACTTATAACTGCCCACTTGAGGGGCTACCACCAGGGCCAGATGACTCGGATCATCAACCTGGGTCCGGTGATCCGCCCCGCCCCATGTGATCATCTGCTCTGACCACCTTAAATATTGAGGCACTGCCGGCTCAATCGTGTTGACTACTCGCTTATGGACCTTCCGGTCACGCTTGCATGTGTTCGTAGTGAACACATGATATTGGCCACCATTGAGCTGCTTAGGATTACTCTGGTATCCTGACTGATTATTTTGCTGTTGATTACCTTGACCAGACTGCTGAATATGACCACCATGATTACCCTGACCCTGATAGCCAGCAGTTGAGTCGCCGCTGCCAAGACCGGAACCCTGAAAACTGGAGCCTGACCCGCCCGGCGGCCCATTACCATTACCATGATGCTGCTGGAGATTTTGATTCTTAAACTCCCTCATGATATAACAATCCTTCCAGGCATGAGAAGATGGTTTGTTAGGATAACTGTGTTTTGGACAGGGGTCATTGAGCATTGCCTCAAGATTTATAGGCTTTCCTCCACTGAAAGGCAGCTTGCCATTACGATGTTGATTCTTGAACCCGAGATTGGTGTTAGCCACAAAATCTGACCCTCCGCCAGAGTACTTACGCTTCCCCCCATTGCCTTGGTTATTCTGATTACCATGCTGAGCCGAGGCATGTTGCTGTTGGCCCTTGCCACCGCCATTTTTCTTGTCCTTACCAGATTTATCGACATCAGAACCCAGATCCTTTGTAGTATCAGAGTCGATGGCGGTGGCGGAGCGGGTGATGACCCCAGCGGTCGATGGTGGGCTGGCGGCCACGGCGGCTGACAATGGGGTGGCGGCCACGACCACCACCTCCTGCCTTCGGGCCATGGTCGTGGAGCGGGTGATGGCCGGCAGTGGGGTGGCGGCCACAATGGCCACCTCCCGCCTTCGGGCCACGGCGGCGGAGCGGGCGATGGCCCTGGCTTTCGACGGTGGTGTGGCGGCAACGGCGGCCGGCAACAGCTGCCGACGGGCAGCGGCGGCGGAGTGTGTGGTGGGTGTTCCGCGCACACCCAACAGGGACGCCACGCGGACTACACTACGCTGGGGACTGCACGCCGCCGCGGTGTTGCCTCCTAGCTGGAGCTATCCTCTGATGACGGTGGAGTGGCTGAGTGACGATGATGGACCGGTGCCATTGGCGATTCTGGGAGAAGCAGACGAGATAAGCTACAGGAAGGAGGGGAAAATGCGACACGGGACTCGCCGGCCGTGGGGGTTTATATAGTAGGCTGGTAAGCATTGGGATTTTGGGGGATTTCACCGAGTCGGGCGGGAAGCTTGTGCGGGAACCTGCTCGGTTGCGCTGGAACAGGCTCTCCATCGTTTGGCCAAAAGAACGCCCCCGCGTGCTGCTCAAGCTTGCGCTCAAAGCCGTCTGTGGCAGCGGGGTGACAAGACGTTCTTGAGGAGGACGAAAGGACACGTACACATATGGTTAATAAAAAAATGTTTGCGATTTAATTATCTACTATACCCCCATCCTGGTTTATATAAAATACGAATGCATGTCGCCAAAGATTATATCGTTGGATTCGTATTTGAACATAGTTTCCAGTTATATAATTTTTGCAACATGCACTAACATTTTGTTGGTTAAATTTAAGGTTCTACACCAGCAAGCGTTTTCCCACAACACACACGGTTTATTCCATCACAAACAGCTCGGATGGATCAACTGTATGCCACGTATCGCACACGCAACTCTAATCTGATTCGTGCTTGATGTCTCTGACATCACTCGCACAGTTCGTCTTATTTGGCACGTATCATTGTGCCAGCCTCTGCTCGCGTCCCTCGGCAAGCCCTGCTCGCCGTTAGGCGCCGCGGCGTGCTCTGCTTGCGTCCATCGGCGCGCTCCGTCAGCAAGCTTGGCTTGTGGACAACTTTTCCTTGCGCGTTCAACTGCTATATGCATATATATGGTTGCTCGTCATTGAGGTGACCGCGGAGCGCTCTGCTCGCGTCCCTCCGCGCGCGCTCTGCCAGCGGTTGGGCATGCGCACGATCATGTCGGGGGCCCCATATGCATGCGGTTGCGCCGCTCGCGTCACCACGCGATGCAGTTACGTGCGGCATGATGGAGTTACGTGCTGCAAATTAGAACCGCCATCAAGGCGCGCTGATATTCCAGGCCGTCCGGCTTCCCCTTTAATTCCCGCAGCCATTATAGCCTTAGTCTCTTCAACCTTTCGATCGCGCCCCACAACACAACAAGCACACCCACGATGACACATAGAGAGGGGATGTCTAGCAGCGCTCCAATGGAGTTCGGTGAGCATAAAGTGGAGATCCACGCGAGGGATACGGATCTCTCGGTGGTGTACACCATCGACCCGGCCGTGGTGGACGACTACATCAACACCGTTGAGCAGTTGCTTGCTCAAGACAAGTACAAGGTGGTCGGCATCGACCTCCAGTACACTGTCGGTCGTCCCAACATAGATCAGAAGGTTGTCGTCGCCCAGTTGTGCATGTGCCATCATGTCCTCATCTACCACTACTGCATGGCCACCGAGCCTTCCGACCATTTCGCCAGGTTTGTCAACAGCACCGACTACAAGTTCGCTACGGTGGAAACCACCAACGATGTAAAAGCACTCAGGGTTACGGGCTTGGCCTACGAGAACCTTGTCGAAATCCGTGAGCACTACAGGGTTTGGGGCAGCATGAAGAAGGACTCCCTGGTTGAACTCGCCTCGGCCATCATCGACCCATACTATGAAAAGATGATGCAGGATGCCAACAAAACACGCCTCGTATCCTAGCATGGGGCCTGGATGCGGCACCTGGATGAACCTCACCTCAGGTTCACAGCCAAGAGCGTGTACACATGCTACGAGATGCACAGGCGGATCGTTGACATGAGGAAGTGTCTCGTTACCCAAATCGACGAGGCCGGATCGATCCACAAGCAGAGCAAGTGTCACAAGAAGTAGATGATGATCAGATGATCGTTTATCCTAGTTAATCATGCATGTAATATATAGTTTACTTTGGTGTGTGGAAATGTCATGTGTGTAGTAGCCACCTATGTACTTATGCATGTAATAGTTTACTTTGTTGTGTGCAAATGCCATGGTTGTAGTAGCCACCTATGTAATTGGATGTTTAATTTGGTTATGCAACCATGTCCTTATAAATGTGTATATATATGTTGTTGTTCTGTATGCAATCCCATCGCACAACTCACACGTCTTATTAGCAACAATCGTCTGTGTTATTATCGGTCTTCGCACAAATTTCTGATTACATACCTGTTTGCCGCGTATCACACACATCTTGTTATATTGAACCGTTTCTGTTCTCTTGTCTCAATGCAAACAGTTCATCCAAGTGAACCACATGCCGTATATCGCACACACCTTGATCTGGCTGACCGTTTCTTTTGTGTTGCCTAATCACAAACAGTTCATCTGAGTGAACCAAATGTTGTATATCACACACACCTTCATCTGGCTGCCCGTTTCTTTTGTTCCTCCTCATCGCAAACAATTAACTGAACTGAACCGTATGCCCAGCATCGCACACGCAGCTAAAATTGAACCGTGTTTGATGCATCCGTCATCGCAAACGTTTTGCACCTTTTTGATGGTTTTTACACCACCGTTTGCGATTATTGCGTCGCACATAGTTCCGTTGAAGCGTCTCTGATCATAGTGTCACGTTAGCAGCATCCTGCAGTAGTGTCAATCAACCCTAATGTCACCTAGATACTCCAATGTCACCACAAGTATCCGTGGGTCAATTATACGATATGCATCAAACAACTTCAGATTCATAATATTCAATCCAACACAAAGAACCTCAAAGAGTGCCCCAAGATTCCTACCGGAGAAACAAGGACGAAAACATGCATCAACCCCTATGCGTAGATTACCCCAATGTCACCTCGGGAATCCGCGAGTTGAGTGCCAAAACATACATCAAGTGAATCAATAGAACACCCCATTGTCACCACGGGTATCCCACGCAAGACATACATCAAGTGTTGTCAAATCCATAATAGTATTCAATCCGATAATAGTGAAACCTCAAAGGTAAAACTCAATTCATCACAAGAAGATAGAGGGGGAGAAACACCATATGATCCAACTATAGTAACAAAGCTCGCGGTACATCAAGATCGTGCCAAATCAAGAACACGAGAGAAAGAGCGATCAAACACATAGCTACTGGTACATACCCTTAACCCCGAGGGTGAACTACTCCCTCCTCATCATGGAGACCGTAGGGATGACGAAGATGGCCACGAGTGATGATTTCCCCTCCAGCAGGGTGCCGGAACGGGCTCCAGATTGGTTTTTCGTGGCTACAGAGGCTTGCAGCGGTGGAACTCCCGATCTAGGTTTCTTTTCGGGGTTTCTATATTTATAGGAATTTTTTGCGTCGGTTTCACGTCAAGGGGGTCCAAGAGGCAGCGGCAAGACAGGGGGCTCGCCCTAGGGGGGAGGGCGCGCCCTCCACCCTTGCCGCCACCTCGGGACTCTTCTGGTCCAACTCCGGTGCTTCGCGGGTCGCTTTTGGTCCATAAAAATCACCGTAAATTTTCAGCCCATCACTTCAAAAAAAGACACATCCGCGACATTTTGGGCCGAACGAATTTTTTCCGTCATACTTATAACACTTCTATGACGATAATTGTGAAAAAACCCGGTATCATCATAGATGTGGTGGGCTCCTACTTATCCCGTGGATGAACAGTAGCCCGTGGAGGCTGGAGGAGGTCGATGGTGGAGATGAACAGTATCCCGTGGAGTCCCGTTTTGCGGTACGCCACACCCCTCCCGATGAACAGAACCCCCGTTTCGACCGTAGCACTCCAACACAAGTCCGTTTCCTACGTTTTGCGGTACGCCACACCCCTCCCGATCAACAGGACCCCGTTTCGACCGTAGGAGGTCCGTTTCCTCCATTTTGTGGTATGAGAGACCCCTCCCGATGAACAGGATCCCGTTTCGACAGTGGTCGGTTGAACACAAGGCCATATCCTCCGTTCTGCGGTACGCCAGGCCTCGTTTCCATCGGTTGTTCTGTCCAAGCCGGTTGGCTCCCGATGAACACGATGACGCATTCTATTCCGACCCAGCCGGTTGCCTCCCCATGATCACGATGACGGCGCAGCTTCTCAATTCTGACCCAGCCATGTACACGAGCCCTGGCTGTACGTATGCGTGAGTAGGCGTTCGAGACCCTGCCCGTATGTACGTACGTGGCCGTATCTACTTTCTTGCACCCTGGCTGTACGTACGTGTACATGCTACGTGCGCGCCTCTACTACGACATGTGCGCGCCTCTACGACGACACGTGTGCGCCTCTACATTGACCAGTATGTACGTACACGTTCGTGACCAGAATGACAACGCTACGTACGTTTTGACCAGGTGGGTCCCGACTATCAGGCACTTCCTTGCGTGCGAAGATGTAGCTGGTGGGTCCCAACATTCAGGGGGCGAATCATTTTTTTGCCCTTAATATGGATGCACTTCCTTTCGTGCGAAGATGTAGCTAGTGGGTCCCAGCAGTCAGGGGGAAACGTTTTTTCATGAAATACGGTGGCCCGTCCGGTGGGTCCCTGCTGCCAGGTGGAGGAATCATTATTTTTCGCGTAATAAGGAGGCATTTCCTTGTGTGCGGCCGTGGACCCAGCTGTCAGCCTCTCCACATTCAGTACTCTTCCGATGGAAGTCGGTCGTAGACCACATTGACCACGCCGCACCAAGAGCACCAAGGCGGAGGACCACGGCGAGGCCTAGGAAGGGGACAATGCGGAGAGGAGTACGAGGGTTCACTGGTTCGGCTGCGGTGTGAGGCTGCCGTCGCCGCAGGGCCTGGCCAGCGGTGGGAGTAGTAGGGGGGCAGTGAGGCCTCCGCGGCAGCACAACCGGCCATAGGAGGCAGGAGCAGGCGGCACGACCGGCGCTGCTTTGGGCGACTGGAGCAAGAAGACCAGAGGTTGAAGAAGCACTACGGCCGTTGGATGGACATCGTACGGTCACTGGAGCTAGAATCGTTCATACTGACTAAGTTAACAAAGCCCTCCGTCCCCGTCAACTTAGTAGGCCCACATGTCAGCCTCCCACTATGTTGGGTCCCAGTTAGCAGGGGAGTATTCAATTTTTGTGCGTAATAAGGAGGCACTTCCTTGCGTGCGAAGATATAGCTGGCGGGTCCGACCTGTCAGCGGGGGGAACGTTTTTTTCACGAAATACAGAGGCCCTTCCGGTGGGTCCCAGATGTCAGGTGGAGGAATCATTATTTTGCGCGTAATTAGGAGGCATTTCCTTGTGTGCGGCTCTGGACCCAGCTGTCAGCCTCTCCACGTACAGTCCACGTCCGATGGATGTCGTTTGTTGACCACGTTGACCACGGCGCACCAAGAGCACCAGGGCGGTGGACGACGGCGAGGCCTAGGAAGGGAACGACATGGAGCCGGGGAAGAATCGGCAGTGGTTGCCCACGCGGTGGGGAGTACGAGTGTTTACTGGTCCGGCTGCCGTCGCCGGAAAATAACATGAGGCGTGGGTGAGTAGAGGAATGGCCTGGCCATCAATGGAGTAGGGTGGGGCGGTGCGGCCTGTGCGGCAGCATAGCCGGCCATGGGAGGCGGGAGCAGGCAGTCCCACCGGCGCTGGTTTGGGCGGCTGGAGCAAGAAGATCAGATATTGAAGAAGCAGCACGGCCGTTGGATTAACATCCAATGGTCACTGCTGCTAGAATCGTTTGTGGACTAAGTTGACAAAGCCTTTCGTACACGTCAACCTAGTAGACCCACAAGTCAGCCTCAAATCTGTCCCAAACAGCATACAACCCGAAATTTCTAGCCAGATTCAAATTAGTTTAAAAACTAAACATACCTTAATTTAAATCCAATGAAAATTTACCCGTGCAAAAACAATGACATATAAAATATCAAAATCCGAAAGAAATAAGTATTTTGGAACTAATTGCATGTTTGCTATTTTTTATTTATTTTACAGCCCATTTAATATTACTTATATCCCATTTCTTATTACTTATAGCCCATTTTGTGGGCAAAATGCTTCCCTCCTCGTCTTGAAAGATTTCCGGCCGAGCAGGGCATAGAAAAGCAAGTAGGCCTACGTTGGTTATTCTAAAAAAACAAAATAGCTGGGCTAGCCATATTCAGAAAGGAAAAAAACAAACTGGGCTGGTCATGTGCTAGATGGGCCACAGCTCCCGAACAACCCAGTTGATACCCTTCTCCGTCCCGAAAAAACAAAATTACTGCGCGCACTGTTGGGTCCCTACTGTCATCCTCACCATGTACAGTCATCTCCTTATTCCTCTCGGTTGTTGACCATGTTGACAACACCAGAGGGCGGCGCCGCGGCGAGCGAACCAAGGCGGAGGACGATGGTGAGGCCTCGGACGGGTGTCTGTGTCAAAACCGGCGGATCTCGGGTAGGGGGTCCCAAACTGTGCGTCTAGGATCGATGGTAATAGGAGACGGGGGACACGATGTTTACCCAGGTTCGGGCCCTCTCTATGGAGGTAATACCCTACTTCCTGCTTGATTGATCTTGATGAATATGAGTATTACAAGAGTTGATCTACCACGAGATCGTAATGGCTAAACCCTAAAAGCCTAGCCTATGAATATGGTAATGAATGTGTCCTATCCGGACTATGCTCTCCGGTTTATATAGACACCGGAGAGATCTAGGGTTGCATGGAGTCGGTTACATAAGAAGGAATCTTCATGGTTGATCGCCTAGCTTGCCTTCCACGCCAAGGAAAGCCCAATCCGGACACGAGTATGGTCTTCGGTCTTCATGTCTTCATAGCCCATCAGTCCGGCCCATGGATAACAGACCGGACACCCGAGGACCCCTTAGTCCAGGACTCCCTCAGTAGCCCCTGAACCTGGCTTCAATGACGAGGAGTCCAGCGCGCAGATTGTCTTCGGCATTGCAAGGCGGGTTCCCCTTTTTTCCGAACTCCAAGATAGTCTTCGGACGTGATGATTGTATCCGGACCTGTCATACACCACACACAACCGCAGTGAGAATATAATATTTGCACGGATCTAATCTGTTGACAGTTTCTTTACAACACGGCATTGCGTCTGTCCGGTTATAATTTAGAACCGTTTTTCTTCTGCCATCCCACGTCTCGAGACACGGTTGCTATTGGCATGTCTTGTCGAAGCAGAGATCATGTCCCCTTATTGCGGGATTCTCATTAATGCGGGCATGGGTAACCCAACCGTGCCATTTGCACAGTCCTTGGGAATAGGCGAATTTTAAGGCGAGCGAGGAGGCATTTAATGTTTGCTGCCTTTATAAGAGGATAAGGATCCCCTCTTCCTCTTCTCATGCTTTCTCTGTGTCTCCGCCTTCCCGATCTCGAGCTCCAGCGCCCAAGTTCTCATCTCCTTTCCACTCAAGCAACCATGTCCGGATCCGGTGGTCAGGGCAAGTGGATGGTCTCCTCCATTAAGGAGGAGGACATTACTGAGCTCCGAGCGGCCGGATATCTGGCGAAGGGAATAGCCCACCGCTTGCCGGCCGAAGGACAAATCGTCCCAACGCCGGAGCCCGACGAGAGGGTAGTATTCCTTCCACATTTCTTCCGCGGGCTGGGGTTCCCACTCCGCCCTTTCGTCCGCGGACTGATGTATTATTATGGGATAGATTTCCATGATCTGTCCCTAAATTCCTTCCTCAACATCTCGGCGTTTATCATCGTGTGTGAGGCCTTCCTCCGCATCCATCCCCACTTCGGGCTGTGGCTCAAAGTCTTCAACGTGAAGCCGAAGGTGGTGGACGGCCAGCACACGGAGTGCGGGGGAGCCATGGTGAGCAAGCTATCCAACGTCTCGTGGTCCAAATGTACTTTTGTGGAGACAGTAAAGGAATGACAGAATCAGTGGTTCTACATCACAGAACCTCGCGGCACCACCTGGGCCGCGGCTGCCGAATTTCGCTTCGGCGCTCCCATGTGACTCACCTCCTGGGTCGAGAAGAGTCCGGACTGGTGTTCACCTGACGAGCTGATAGCGCTGCAGACGCGCGTTCAAAGTATGGTGACCAAGAACGTCAAGCTCGTTGACGTCATCCAGGTGATGCTGGTCCGCCCTTCTGTGCCAGCACCGAAGCCGCCCTTTGTGGGAGTTCAATTCAAAGAAGCACCAGACCATGGTGAGGTTCTTCGAGACTACTCACGAAGGTGCCTGGAAGTTGCTTTTCAAGGGCAACGAGAATCCATCGGCCACGGATTCAGACCGTGGCCACGATTGTAGACACCCCGCCAGCAAGGTATGTTATTTCCGACGTATCCCCAGCCTCATTGTTTCGAGGGTGGCGTCTGAGCTTTTATTATGGTCCCTATAGGACTGGGTGGAGAGGGCGAAGTGGATCCAGTGTCCGGCTCCGCTGCCCGAAGAACCGGTCATCCCGCGCCTAGCGGAGATGCTGGTGCCGGCGCCATACAAGGCGCCAGAGAAGAAGGCCAAGAAGAAGACCAAGGGGGCCAAGAGTGGCCCCCGTTGCAAGGGCACTTCGGACGCGATGTCCGAAGACGAGGCACATTCCTCCGTTCGTGAGGACAACGACGAGGAGGAGGACGAGGAGGAGGAAAACAACCCTCCTCCCGAGGAGAAGAAGAAGAAGAAGAAGAAGAAGAAGAAGAAGAAGAAGAAGAAGAGGGCGGCCTCGGCACATCCGGAGGCGAAAGCGCCCAAAAAGGGGAAGGGCGCCCCAGCGGTCAACACCGCGTGGGACATTAACAGTAGTCCGGAACGGCGCCCCCGCACTAAGCCCCAGGCCGCATCGTAAGTGACAGGGCTCGCTCGTGCGCACATCCAGCCCTTTTTCTCCATTATCTTGATATGGTTAACTGTACTATTGCAGTCCGGCCCGCAACCTAATCCAGCGATCCTCGTCTGGAGGTTCGTTGGCTCCGTCGGAGATGGCGAGCCAGTCGCCACCGCCTGCTTGCTCTCCCAGGGTCGGGGACGACAACGAAGTGTTGTCCCGGAGGGCCGATCCGAACCGGGGAGGAGCCCAGGAGGCTGTCGGGGAGGCACCACGAGGCGAAGCCTCCACGGCCGGACACATGGAGGAGACGATCCCCATGAAAACTGGCGAAGAGGGCCGCATCCAGTTTGGCCTTCAGCCGAATACGATTCCGGAGACCCATATGGCTTCGGAGTCGGGCGCGTAGCCCCCTTTGAAGGAGGGGGGTGCGCCGCTTCCGCTGGTGGTCCCTGTCCATCCAGGGGCGCCGGACAACCTGATGGAGGCGCTGCGAGGCGCCTCCGTAATGGAAGAGCACCGCGTCCTTTATGGGCACGGTGATTGAGAAGGTTCAGTCCGCCAAGAGTGGACTGAACGAGGCCTACAGCAACCTGTTGACGGGTTTTGAGGTAAGTGACATAGAAAGAGAAAAAAACCAGTAGTCAGTAGCCCCTGAGACACTGTCCGGTGAGAAGAACCGGATAGAGGATCTATTGTAGGAGACTAACATAGTATGTATGCATAAGCAAGCGTCGTTTTTGGCCGCAACCTCGCATGCTGCCGAAGTCTCTGAATTGAGGCAGAGGCTGGAGCGGACTGAGAACTAGCTTGGCATGGTTAGGGTTCGGCTCTAGGAGAAGCAAGGTGAATAACGACTCGTTGTATGTTCGAAAAGCATAAGCGATGTGTATTGACTGTAGTGTCGTAATATGTGCAGGAGCCGTGACCGAGGTCGAGGCCCTGAGGAAGGCCCTGGGCGAGGTTGAGGAGAAAGCTGTCCAGCAGCAAGCCGCCCGTAAGAAGCTCGAGGCCCGGGTGAAGGAAACTCAGCAGGAGCTCCAGGATGCGGTGAAAAAATGTGAGACCTTGGAGAATGATGCGTCAGCTTAAGAGGCCGAGCTCACCAAGGCTCGTCAGAGTGTGGAGACTGCATGGAATGAGGCTCAGGCTGCCCTCCAGGAGATCCAGGAGGCCAAGAAGATCACGGCGGGTAAGGCATTTAAGATGCAAAGCAAGTATGCGGAGAAGCAATATGTTTTACTAACCTGGGTTCGGAGTTCCCCAGGGGCTTTTGCGGATCTACCACGCAGCGTATCAGACGCTGCAGAGTTCTACCGAGCCGAAGGTGGAGGCTCTACGGAGAAGCTATTCTGGTCGCAGTACGCGATGCCAGAGCATCCCGTGTCCTTCACCGATCAGCTGAAGCAGCTGGTGGAGCTGCACAGGGTGGCCGAACAAGCCATGAAGGATTTGACAATCCGGCTATGGCCAGGCGAAGCTATGCCCGGCAGCTACTTCGGACTCGTGAGGCGTCTGGTGGAGGCCTGTCCGCGGCTGGACGTCATCAAGCGCTCCGCCTGTATTGAAGGTGCTCATATGGCTTTCGCTCGCTGCAAGATGTGGTGAGCGAAGATGAACGCTGTTGAGGTTGCCAGCGGGCCACTGGAGGGCAAGGAGCACCGCACACCCGAGCGATATTTCGCGCACGTCGTAGAGGGGTCTCGATTTGTGGCGGCGCAATGTTCACAGGACATTGTATTTGAATAAATGTATTCATGTTGCCTTTGCCTTGTATTATGGGAACAAAGTCAGTGTTTGTAAAATAATTTTATTATGCTTTAAATTGTTTCCTCCTATGCGGCCGTGTTATCTGTAATCTGAGGGTTGGCCAGTCATCGGCTTCTGCCCTCACGTAGGTAGTACGGAGGTGTTCGGGATGGATTCTAAACAATCTTGATCCAATTATATGGTCCTTTGAAGGAGTTGTTTAGCGCAACGAACAAGGCAATCGGACTATACGGCTTGAACGCCCTCACTTAGCCATAGGAGTTTTATAATTAAGCAAGTGTGCAGCCCCTGGTCCAAGCCAGGGTGCTGTCAGCATCTGATCGGGAAGTGCCGATCCTTCCCGTGACGCGGAAAAAATCTCCAACGATTTTGTAACCATTGAACAGCTGACCGGCTCTCGCTGTATCATGACAGTCAATTTTCGGCTTTCTCTACTGAGGTGCTCATCCGGTCAAGGCCAGGGCACAATCGCAGTAGTTCTCCCTTTACTACCCTAGCCGATAGAGCGGAACGTAGGGTAGCAAGCACAGGAGCCGGGCAACCCAACTATTGACCAAAGACATGATTCGGAGCCAATGCATATAATGCTAAATTCGGGGTGCCGAACTTGTATATAAGAAGTGTTCGGACTTTGCTGCCGTATTGTGGGGCAACAAGTAGCCCCTGGCGAATATGAAACGTACAGAAGAGTATCGATGTAGCAGGTAAGCAGATCGAAATAAAATGAAGTAAGAAGCGGAAACCACAAAAACTGGGCCACGAACCATTCTTATTATAACTGGATGGATACGTCAAGGCATATCTTGTACATATGGTGTGAGAAGTATCCGGGCTATTTAACATGCCGGGATCAGTAGGGCGCAGCGCGCGGGTCCTGAGAAATAAGTTTGAATATCGTCAAGAAGAACGTATAAAGGTTACCCTACACACATGTGCTGCTTGCCTCCGTTGTATGCCAATCCTTCTAAAGGACTTGCGATCAGGCCCGCGGAAAAAGGAACCTGAAACAAGAAAAAGGTAAAAGTATGTGTGTCCGGGATCTGTCTGGTCGAACTGTAGACCCCGGGCTATCTTGTGCCTCCGTCGATGTCCATGGAATTTTGAGTGCGTAATTGTGTACGCGTGGTATGAATGCCACTACCTCATTGGGACTGGGACGGAGGCCGGATTGCTAGTTGAGCTCTTGACGAGCCGCGCCGTCCTGTTGCAGTGTAGTCCGGGACCTCTTAATGATGTCTGAGGGCTCGGTGGCCATACTATTGTGCTGCTTGAGAAGGCCCCTATGTACTTCTGCTGCTAGGGCGGCGGTGTGCTCCTCTGTTCGGAGGGAGCGTTCCGTATTGCCATTGACTGTTATGACGCCGTGTGGGCCAGGCATCTTGAGCATGAGATAAGTGTAGTGTGGCACTGCGTTGAATCTAGCAAACGAGGTTCTTCCGAGCAGTGCGTGATAGCCGCTGCGGAAGGGGACGATATCGAAGATTAACTCTTCGCTTCGGAAGTTGTCTGGAGAGCCGAAGACCACTTCCAGCGTGATTGAGCCCGTACAGCGGGCCTCTACGCCTGGTATGACTCCTTTAAATGTAGTCTTTGATGGTTTGATTCGCGAGGGGTTAATGCCCATCTTCCGCACTGTGTCCTGATAAAGCAGGTTGAGGCTGCTACCACCGTCCATCAGGACTCATGTTAGGTGAAACCCGTCAATAATTGGGTCGAGGACTAGTGCGGCTGAACCGCCATGGCGGATACTTGTTGGGTGATCCCGGCGATCGAAGGTGATCGGGAATGATGACCACGGATTGAATTTTGGGGCGACTGGCTCTACCGCGTAGACGTCCCTAAGTGCTCGCTTACGCTCCCTTTTGGGGATGTGCGTGGCGTATATCATGTTCACCGTTTTGACTTGAGGGGAAAATTTCTTCTGCCCCCCAGTGTTCGGCTGCCGGGGCTCTTCATCCTTGTCCTCACTTTGTGATCCCTTTTCCTTGTTTTCGGCATTTAACTTGCCAGCCTGCTTGAAAACCGAACAATCTCTGTTGGTATGATTAGCTTGCTTATCCGGGGTGCCGTGTATCTGGCACGGACGATCGAGTATGTGGTCCAGGCTGGAAGGTCCTTCATTGTTCCTTTTGTAGGGCTTCTTCCGTTGGCCGGACTTGGAGCCAGTGAATCCGGCGTTGACTGTGGTGTCATCGGTGTTGCTGCCATTGCTTCGGTGTTTGTGTCTATTGCGCCGAAACTTGCTAGTGTTATTCTTGGCCTCGGCGGGGCCTGTCTCGCTAGTTGTGTTGTTACTACGGGCCAGCCAACTGTCCTCTCCCGCGCAAAAGCGGGTCATGAGTGCCGTGAGGGCTGCCATGGACTTCGGCTTTTCTTGGCTGAGGTGGCGTGCTAGCCATTCATCATGGATGCTGTGTTTGAAGGCTGCTAAGGCCTCGGCATCCGGACAGTCAACGATCTGGTTCTTTTTGGTTAGGAACCTAGTCTGGAATTTTCTGGCTGATTCTCCAGGTTGTTGAACTATGTGGCTTAAGTCATTGGTGTTTGGTGGCCGGACATATGTTCCGTGGAAGTTGTCTAGGAAGGCTTCTTCCAAGTCCTCCGAGCTGCCGATAGAATTTTTAGGCAGGCTGTTAAGCCAGTGCCGGGCTGGCCCTTTGAGCTTTAGTGGGAGGTATTTAGTGGCGTGGAGGTCATCTCCTCGAGCCATATGGATATGGAGAATGAAATCCTCGATCCATAATGCGGGATCGGTTGTGCCGTCGTATGATTCAATGTTGACAGGCTTGAACCCCTCGGGGAATTCGTAATCCAGTACTTCATCTGTGAAACAGAGAGGGTGTGCGGCGCCTCTATATCGGGCTGCGTCACGGCGTAGCTCTGACGGAGTCCGTCGGCGGTATTCGCCCCGGGCGTGGTTAGATTTATCACGTCCGACTAGGTAGCCGTCGTTGTGCCTCGAGGCACGCCCTCGCGATCCGTAGATCAATCTTGTTTGTCCTGCTCTATCGTCCAGGATTTGCCGGAGGTCGTACGTGTGACCCCGAACTCTTCCGTCTCTATTTTTACGAGGTGGTGGGGCAGGCTGCTGTTCTGCCGGAGTTGCCGCTTTATCCCGGCCGCGGGGTGGCCGGTCGACCGCCGTGGTGGTTGTTCCGCATTACGCAACGGAGATGTATGCTCCGGTGCTTCCTCGTCGAATTGAGGTAGCAGTCTGCGTTTCGGGTAGCCCTTTGTTGGGCGCCTGAGGCCGTATTCTTCGGCTGTCAGGACATCCGTCCACCTCTCAACGAGCAGATCTTGTCCAGCTTGAAGCTGCTGTTGTTTCTTTTTCAGGCTCCTTGCAGTGGCTATGAGCTGAAGCTTAAAGCGCTCCTGCTCCAGAGGATCCTCAGGCACGATGAAGTCTTCGTTGCCGAGGCTTGTCTCCTCTTCGGAGGGTGGACGGTAGCTGTCGTCCTCCGAGTCATCTTCGTCAGGGTTGTCTTGCCTGTTGTCATGTTCCTCCTGTTCGAATGTAGCTCCGACAGGGTCTTCATTGTTTTCGGCGTCCCTGGAGTACTATTCTCTCCGGTGCCGGTGTTGCCGTCCTTTGAGCGACGAGGCTTAGAACGGTGCTTGGGGCGTCGACGCTTGGACTGCGTCTTAGAGGTTTTATTCGCATCTGGCTCTTCGTTGTCGTCGCCAGATCCTTTGGGTGTATCAACCATGTACACGTCGTACGAATAGGTAGCTGTCCAACATCCGGTGAATGGCGGGTCTTGGCCTTGCTCCATATCGGCATCGTCGTCCATACCGTCGATGTCTTCGGAGCCATAGTCAAGCACGTCGGTTAAGTCATCGACAGTGGCTATGAAGTGGGTGGCGGGTGGGAAGCAAAATTCCTCGTCATCCATCTCTAGCTCGACCCGAACATAGTTCGACTATGAGTCCTCCTCCAAGGATAAGTTCTTTAAAGAATTTAGTATGTCACCAAAAGGTGAGTGCTGGAAGAAGTCTGCGGCACCGAATTCGAAAATCGACAACCGATCCAGCTCGTTGTCCGCGGGCGTGTCTGGTCCGGAACGTGTAGCCGAAAACGAGTCCGGAGTTACATTGACGCAAATATTGTAGGATGTCGAGTCTATGTACGGCTCCAACGCCGTGGACTTTGTGGCCTCGAAGGGCATGATCCGCTTCGGTTCTGAGGCCGTTGCAGCAACAGGATCCATCTCCTGGGTGTGATCCGATGACAGATTTAAGTCATGTTCATCGGAGAGAGGGGGAGCGACTGCCGCAGTCTCGAATCCATCGAAGATCAAGTCTCCACGGGTATCCGCAGTGCAGTTCAAGCTTCCTGATCTGACCTGATGGCCAGGGGCGTGACTATCGACCTGCTCCAGATGGCGAAGTGAGTTGGCCCGCAGTACGAAGTCGCCGAACACAAAGGTTTGACCTGGGAGGAAGGTTTCTCCCTGAACGGCGCCATTACTAACGATCAAAGGGGCCATCGAGTCCTTTGCTGATGGCACAGTGGAACTCTCAATGAAAGCACCAATGTCGGTGTCAAAACCGGGAGATCTCGGGTAGGGGGTCCCGAACTATGCGTCTAGGATCGATGGTAACAGGAGACGGGGGACACGATGTTTACCCAGGTTCGGGCCCTCTCTATGGAGGTAATACCCTACTTCTTGCTTGATTGATCTTCATGAATATGAGTATTACAAGAGTTGATCTACCACGAGATCGTAATGGCTAAACCCTAAAAGCCTAGCCTATGAATATGGTAATGAATGTGTCCTATTCAGACTATGCTCTCCGGTTTATATAGACACCGAAGAGATCTAGGGTTACATGGAGTCGGTTACATAATAAGGAATCTTCATGGTTGATTGCCTAGCTTGTCTTCCATGCCAGGGAAAGCACAATCCGGACACAAGTATGGTCTTCGGTCTTCATGTCTTCACAGCCCATCAGTCCGGCCAATGGATAACAGACCGAATGCCCGAGGACCCCTTAGTCCAGGACTCCCTCAACGGGAACGAATAGGAGCCAGGGAAGATGGGCAAAGTTTTAGGGTGCGATGTGGCCACGATGCGTGCGTGGTAGCACAACCAACTGTGGGAGGCGGGAGCAGGCGGTCCAGCCGGCGCTGGTTTGGCTTTGGCGGCTGGAGGAAGAAGAGACTGAAGAAACCCGATAGACGTTGAATGTCAATCCAACGGTCAAGGTTGGCACAATTGTTTGTTGACTAATCTAACACCAAGTAGCATACTTTTTTATATATAGGAAGAAAAGAAAAACTGGTCTCGTTCGCCTGATAACTTTCCCGAAACTGCGACCGTTCGATCTTGCATCGCAACTAAAACTGCAAGGAAAATGCGTTCGGCTGCCGTCCTCCTCCCAGGGAACGTTCGCCACATAAGTGACTAGCACCCTTGGTTTTCAACCGAGAGGTCTTGGGTTCGAGTCCCAGGAACTCTCAATTTTGTCCTGCTTCCTTCCTCGCAAAAAAAAAGAAAGAAAATCAAAGACTTGAGAAGGTGTACAGAACAAGCTAGTGTACCAGTAAAGAGACGTTGCTGAGTCTTAGAAAAAAGAGAGACGTGCTCCTGTAGCTGGTTAGAATCCAAACCTAGACTATGACTATATATATGGTGCTATGCTACTCTGCAAGTAATGAAACTGACATATCCAACGTTCACTTCTCCTCTTCTCTACTTACTCTGCCTAGCATCAGAAGCTCTGGCCGCAGCAACCATGTCTGTTGGCTGCTCGTCCACCTGCTCTTCAGTGGGCAACAACCAGATATGCGCCAAGTCGCCACCCGTACCATCGCATGTGGGTCTCATCACACCCCCGTTGGCACACGCACCGCAGCCGGTTGCTCATCGCAACCTGCTGCCATTGGTGTGGTGCCACTGGTGCAAATCACGTAGAGTCATCCGTCGCGTCTCAACCACAATCCTCAACCCTGGCCGAGTCTTCTACAAATGCCCGAATCATGGGGTAATAATATGTTGAAGTGTTGTTCTGCTGCTTTTAGTTGCTGATTTTTTTAATAGTTTAGTTGATGATCTTCCAATTTGATTCATGCAGAAAAGGGAAGATTCGTGTGATTTGTATTTCTAGGAAGTTGCTGATGTGGGGAAATGCAACTACACTGATTATTTGGTTAGCCGAGGAATCCCAATACCAGCAGGTTGGGGTGTTGGACAAGTAACTGAAGGAACGGAAGAAGAGGAAGATGCAGAGCAGAAGGTTAAAGATGCAGTTCCTCTGATCATGGCCAAGCAACAGCTGCTGAATGGCCTTGACAGCAATGAGGAGATGAAAGAGCTTGTGAAGATAATGGGCAAAATTGATGTGCTCTGTAGGATGATTGTCTCTTTATTTGTAGTGTATGTAGCACTCGTGATGTATTCAGTGGCTATGACATGAGCACTTTGCTGAAACTATTAATGAATGAAGCCTGTGTAGCAGGCTGGGCATAGTGTTGTGAACATCTAATGATTTCTATTAACAGAAATCAGGGGGTATCCCCTTTTGCTCATAAATAAATAAATAGCATAGGCCCTTTTGGTAATAAACAAATAAGTTAGCAGCGGCCCTGTCGGGTCAGCTTTGTTCCCATTCGAAGACGTCGAGCAAATTGCAGTCCAACAGCAAACTATGTCATCAAATTCAAGTTTCACAGCCAAATATGAGTACAACTAAACAACAATGTCATCATGTTTTAGTCGTCATACAATCACCAAACACAAATGAACATACATAACAAGTGATGTTTTCACAGCAAAATACTAAACAACACGTTCATCAGGTTTCAGTTGTCATAGCAAACACAATTTCACATAGTAGATAAAAAAATGTCTTCTGACAGGCAAATACGACAAAAGCAATCAAATCATCATCCACAACAACAGCGTCAACATCTTCGCCATGTGTATCAGTCTGAATCGTAATTCCCCAGAGTGTCATCTTCTTCTTCATCCTCAATGTCCTCGAATGTTGGCTTCTTCTTGATCAACTCTTGTATGTCCACAGGACGACAGGCAATCTTTTCACCAGCGTCATTGATGTGATGGTTCTCAAAGATATTAGGAACATATGTGCAATCTTGTACATCAGGAGCAGTGTAAGCATCATCTAGTTGTGCAACTTCATTAAACGAATTCCTCTGCTCAAACCTTTGCAATACTCTCCAGTCATCGCTACATGCAAATGTGTCTTCCAAGAAAAATATATGTGTTGCTTGATTTGCCAAAATAAAAGGCTCGTTGGTCTGGTACGCCACCTTGACATTGATGGATTTGAAATAATCATCAGTTCTCGGTTTTGCAATCCTGGAAAACAGGTTATACCAACGACAGCACAACAGAACCACACACCGATGATCCTCAAAACTGGAGATATACTGCAACTGAACAATGTCTGTTATGTTAGCATACATTCCAGTTGTCTCTCTATCGTACGTATCTGTGCTCATGATGGCACTGTTTTGTGTCTTCCTGCCTTCGTCGCGTGCAAGGGTGTTGTAGCGCACATCTCCAACAAGGCCAGATTCATAAATTCTTACCCATTGCTAGTGCGTAAAGGGCATCATCAACTGCCTGCCCATCCTCCCGCATCTTCTTAACCAATGGTTAGAAAATAGACAAGTCGATCATCTTATGTACTCAATATATTAAAAAAACTGACAGTGCAATTCAAAAGCTTACATGGCTCTTGAACCATTTCGCAAATCCTGCCATAACCATTTTGTCAATGTTTCTTGGATTTTGCAGCAGTAACGCCTTTTCGTAGATGCTGCACAACATAGTGATCGCGTCAAACATCTAAATATATAAGAATGTGCTGCAAGTTTAGTAGATTACGATGTATAAGCTGTAGTACTTAGCACTTACTTGATATAAGGTTGTATCTCAGGACAGTTATTCAACACATACCAAACTATTTTGTCCAAATCTTTAGGTTTGTCCTCTTGTCGACTCTTCCCTGTAACTCGAACAGAATAATCGAAAACATTCAGCCCGGGATTGTCTTCACCCACCTCTTTGATAAGCTGATCAGCTGTTTCAATGTATTTTGAGCAGAATGTCAACGCTTCTATAGCAATGTAGGCCTCTGCAATGGAACCCTCAGGTCTAGCTCTGTTCCTAACATAGCCCTTGAAAGTGCCTAGCCGCCTTTCAATAGGGTACATCCAGCCATACTGTACTGGACCTCTAAGTAGTGCCTCATCAGGTAGATGAACAACCAAATGCACCATCACATCAAAGAAGGCTGGAGGATATATCTTCTCAAGGTCGCATAGGATAGTTGGTATGTTGTCTCTAAATGCTCCAAAGCATCTACCCTGATATTTCTACTGCAGAGTTCCCTGAAGAATTGTCCCAACTCTGTAACTGCTCTGCATAAGTCAGGGTGGCCCAATCCTCTAAGGATAACAGGTAAAACCCTTTGAAGTAGGACATGGCAGTCATGAGTTTTCAACCCTTCTACCTTGTTTCCATCTGCAGTGACTCTCCTTTCAGGGTTGGAAGCAAATCCATGTGGGAATCTCACACGTGACAGGACTTCGCAGAATTCTTTTCTTTTTACCTTGTCCAAGACATACATAGTTGGGGCCATATCTCGTGGTTTACCTTCATCTTCCACCTGCAGAACATTATGAGGAATCCTCTTCACAGCATTGCCATCTTTCCATCTTGATGATTTGCATTTCGGGCATTCACTTAAGTTGGCATAATCCTTCCAGAATAGAACACAATTATTCTTACAAACATGGATCATATCATATCCAATTGGCAGCTCAGACGCATCTGGGAAAGCTTTGCGGAAAGCAGCCAACATCGCATCGAATGATTTGTTGGTCATCCGCTCAGATGTCTTCACCTGAAGAAAGGTGACCATAGCTAAGAATACTGGCAGCTTATTTCCTAGGGTGACAGCCACGTTGCATTGTTCCAACATGCAGGCCCACCGTTTTTCTTCTCCAGGTGAAAGTTCACGAAATGCACGAGCATTTCGTAGCATTGTTTCAATGTTGGTAAAACTCACTGGCTCCGCCACCACCACCTCCTCCTCCTCTTCCACCTGAGCATCAGGCGGATCAAGATGGTGATCTGCTGCTTCCACGTAGTCAGTAACATTGACGTTCACAGCTTCACCATGATGAACCCACCTAGTATATGTGACTGACATCCCATACAAGTGTAGATGATTTTGCACAGTTGACTAGGGTCTTGTAACTGAATTCATACAACTGCTACACGGGAAGAGCACATCTGATTTTGGACCACCGCACTCAGCTCTGATAAAGTTCATGAAGTTTTCAACCCCCTCGACATATGCGGCGAAGAATCTTCGAGCAGAAGTTATCCAAGTCCTGTCCATCTGTTAGACATAAAAATTAGTTCTACTACTAGATATTACAGGAAAAACATATATGCTTTTTTATGAAGTCCATAAAAAATACCTAGGTCGATGTCTAAAGCAATGGCAATATATTTGGACGAGCAGATCTAAGTAACAAAATATATTTAAAGCTAATTCAGCAAACCGATTTGAGTGCTAAATTATGGCAGGCTGTTTCAGCAGTCAATGAGGCCGAGCACACAGCCATCAAACTATCGAAGGCCATCGCAGCAACAAAGATCGAGTATAAAACAGTGTAGAGCTATTTCACCTAACAAATTGGCTACTAGACCATGGCAATCTACGTCACAATAAATATATGGCAGGATATTTTAGCAACTAATCGGGCTTGGCATGCCATCTCAGCTAAGTAGATTGAGTGCAGAACAGGGCATGGAAGGTTCTTAAGCAGAGCATATTGACTGTAAACTACTTCGGCAAACAGTGAGATTAACAACGTCTATCAGCTAACATTCAGCGCTACACCAACATGCACGAGGCCTCAGTCTAGAATGCGCGTAACGTGGGAGAAGTTGACCGTCGTGCGTCTCCACACGAACGTCGCCAGCGATGGCGGCGCTGACCGCCGTGCGCCTCCACAAGAACGTCGCCAGCGGTGGCGGCATGGCTCGAGGACGGCAGTCTACGAGAGCGTACTGTGGGAGCGAGAGGATCGCCGTGCATCCCCTCGATAAACCACGACGCTGATGTATCGGCGCAGCAGGGAGGGCGGCTTTGGCGGAGCGAATGGAGTGGAGGGGGACGGGGGGAGGGGGTTTGGGGAATATTATTGGCTAGTTGGCCGAAGGGCGGTTGAATTTGGGATTTGGGGGGGGGGATTCCCGCGCGGTGGGCGGGGGGAGTTTGGCGCATGGTCGGCTTCTCCAAGTGTAGTCCCACGTGTCAGTGAAGAGGCAAGCCGAAGCGCGTTCCGTTTGCGTGAGCCGTGTGCATGACCGAACGTGTGTGTGGTGCAATGCGACCGCGACAGGGGTGTTGTGAGTGTACCGCCTTTTTCCATTTAAACTAGGTGCTTTGCCCCCTCAAAAAAAACTTGGTGCTTCACGCGATCCATCGATACGACTACTAGTAATCCGATAACCCCGACTAAAACGGCGCGGCTGGGTCTTTTCCCACACGATATGCTGGGAGGTTGGCTTAGTTTTTTTTTGGACGAGTAATGCTACACCTACGTAATCCCAGTTACGTAATTAACGTAATGTGAAACATGTGAGCTGTTGATTGTATATTGGGGGGAGGGAGGGGCCCACCACCATGAAAATCAGGGAGGAGAGAGAGCGGCAATTTACGTTAACCCTTTCATAGGTTCCCGTAGATGTAGAAAGATGTGAAATGCGTGAATGTGTAGTGGACGTACTATTGGAGTGCCTAAGATAAATTGTGTATGTAGACCCTATGTGTTTATTTACTTCGCATGTTAGCTTTGTCTTGGTTCAATAAAAAGCAGAGTTGGTGATGATGGTGTGCCTGTCATCCTGCAATATAGGCCGTCGATCTATATCTAACGGATAGGAAGGAAACTATGACAATTTACTCGCACTCCTCTCCACATTTCCAGCTAAGGCCTTCCCTCGTTCATCCTTTTCTCCCACAAGATCTTGATGTTCCGTGCAACGCACGGGCATCTTGCTAGTACTCCTACAAGATACTATATTATTGTGAAAGTTCATATACACCGGTCGAGATTAATGCAAAAATGGCAGATTTTCATTACATTTTGAACTTTTATAGGACAGAAAAATAAAAGAAACCCGACCCTAAACCTATTCTACATCGGTGACCGTCGTCCTCCATCTGCGATCTCCATGTACGGGGGCAGAGTTCAAGACCCGTGAAGTGAAGGTGCGGTCTCCGGCGAGGAAGAGTAGAACACGGGAGACGGACCGGCCAGTTGGCACACCATGCCCTGCCGCCTCCCATGCCCTACTCATCCTCGGAGGAGTCCCTGACCTCCGCGGTGCTGGACATTGGACGGCGACAAGTAGGACGCGTGGCTGACGGTGGTTCCGTCGTCGGCCGCCATCATGGCCCCCGCTTGTGCGGTCGCGTCTGGCTACGCCGCTATTGCGTTGCGAGCGGCGACTTGAGCAAGGGCGGTGACCTCGAGCTTCATCCCCAAAGACAAAGCTCTCCCGCAGAGCGTTCGCGCTCGCGGTCATGGCGGATGTGGTGCCAGGTTGCAGCACGATGCGCTATGGTGTGGAGGTTAGCTGTGCATTGCCCCTTTAAGTAGCGCATTCCGGTGAGGCCAAAGCGTCCGGGCGCGTCATTAAGTCGCCAGAGTTGGTTCCTCGGGCACCGAGCCTCTTAACGACGGCATATGGATGGACGGCATGAATGCAGGCAGCTGGCTGGGAACGCACCGCGCGACGGCGCGAGGGACGAGGGTTTTTGGTGTGCCAGGGTAGTCAGCTGCGGTCGTGGCAACATTGGAGATGCCCTTTGCTCACATGCGACCCCACATGTCATTGAAAAAGCAAGACGACCCGGCATGGTCTTAGGTCCTGGGGATGCAGTTGGCCGCGCTACACCACTCCGTGGACGCGTTGCGGCGCGCGCGCACTTCGGCGCCCCGTGCATCCTCGACGAGCCGGGTGTTGATCTGCTGGTCATGCCACAGCACTAACGCCACCCTCGGCACACTGAAACCGACCATGTCCAGCGACGAGGAGCGTGTCGCTCACTGCGGTCGCCCTGTCCAGAGGTGGTGCTGGAGCTGCGCCACGTTGCTGGCCCCCACGACCCACATGAATGGTTGCCGGTGGCGAGGAGGTCGTGGGCCAGCTCCTCCATTAGACTAGTCTGTGCCACGTTGTCCCGACAGGTGTGCCCCACATGTCGGTTTCCCTATTTTCCCGGCCATATTCGAGCGTCAGTGTTCCGCGTTGCGCATTAGGCGCAGAACAGGTGGTTTTTGTGCCCTGGTTCAAATGTGGTACAGTACCAAGTTGTTACCCTAGCCCCAAGTGTGGTGGTTTTGGGTACGGTACCACCCTTTTCCTTTTCAAGTAGTGAAGCGTAACACTTGATTAAGTAGCCGGATGGTGTGCTAAATGTAGTTGTCCGACTGTTTGAAAGAATAATTGAGGTGTGCCCGGTCCGTGCCCGCATTTAGGGGTCCAACTTACCATGTTTCGGTAGTAGTAACTATATTAGTCCCCGCGTACTCCCTTTGTTTTTATTTACTCCGCATTTTAGCTTTGCTCAAAGTCAAACTTTGTAAACTTTGACAAAGTTTATAGACAGAAATAATAACATATACAATAACAAATCAATACCATTAGATTCATTATTGAATATACCATCATACATATTTGCTATTGTAAATGTTCATATTTCTACTCCTACTAGCAAGATGCCCGTGTGTTGCACGTAACATAAAGATGCATTTGTATGACTAATTTATCTTGTAAGAGAAAAGGATGAACGAGGGAAGGCCTTATATGCAAATGTGGAGAGGTGTGTGGGTACCTTTTTGCAAAATTGCCATAGTTTCCTTCCAATCCGTCAGATATAAATCGGACGGCCTATATTGCAGGATGGCAGGCACACCATCATCACCAACTCTGCTTTTTATAAGAGTGTAGATAGATGTAGATGTAGAGTAGATACAAGCCGACAGGTGGGCCCAATGGTAGTGTGATAATGTGATGCAACACTAGAGGTGCCACATGGAGTGTTTAACTTGTCAACTAGTCGTGTCTTGAGCAAATACAGAGCTGTACGGTGAGCCCGTAACTGTATAATAACCACAAAACGTAAATGGTGACCATAATGAGTGGATTCTGAAGTCCAATGTACGTATCATGCTTTCGCTTCAAATACAATGATCGTCACTGTATATATCGCGAGAGAAAGATGAAACATGCGTGAATGTGCTGGGGACTTACTTTTAGAGGACCTGGAGATAGTTTGTGTGCGTACGTGAAAGGGGTGTAGAGGGGGTGTATGTGATGGAGAGAGAGGTGCTCTTCGTTTCTCTTTATTATGACTAACTTTATATATAGTATAAAATATAAAAATTCACAGTGCGAAATAAATATCATTGTGGGCACCATGCAATGCAAATTAACGTTCATACTCCTCCATATAAATTTGTAATGTAGTATATATTTAGAAATTCTAAAAAAAAATTGGCCACACTTTATTCAAAAGGAATGTTGTATGCGAAATAAACGTGAAGAGAGGGCTTTTTAGATCAATGGATTACGTGATGTAACATGTGTGAATGTGTAGTTGATGTATTTGGCAGGGCCTAGAGAGGTATGTGTGTGTATTACGTATTCGAGAGAGGCATGGATAGAAGGGCCGACAGGGGGAGGGGGCGTGGGAGAGATAGCACGAGAAATGAGAGAGGTCTAGAGAGAGAGAGACGAATATGATGTCATGGCGAAAGATTCCCTTGAGTGTGTGTATATGCAAGGGGGGAGGGGATAGAGGCACGAGGAGAATTTTTTTGTGTGGTGTCTGTGTTGGTATGTGTGGGTGTGAGAAGATAACGGGACCTGGGGGCAGAGGGTGTGTCACCGCGTGAGATCCTGTGGGTCGAGGTGAGGCCCTTGGTTCGGTTCCGCCCTGCGCCACATTAGTCGGCCCGTGACGCATTTAGGGAGACCCATGGATGACTTGTCGTACAAGACAAAGATAGCAGAATTGTGAAGGACTCTGTGTCCACTGACAAAGTTGGCTAGGATTTGTAACACTAGGTTCTCGGACTAAGGTAGCCCCTTATCTCTGATATTACTATTCATCCAACCTAACTTTAAGGGGCATCCTATAGAATGCTCTGCTAGAATCATACTCGTCGATTAGGAAGAGAGGTGTGAGACAATGCGTGAGAGACAGGCCTAAAGATAATGCGCATACAGGAGACACGTAGGCAGGTCTATGTATATAGAAAGGGTCGATGGGGATTGTGCGTGTGTATGCTTGTGAGAGGAAGAGTGCTTGTGATAAAGGTTAGTGAAAACAGTCGTAAATGGTTACGAGAGGGAGGGAGGGTTATATCGAGAGCATGTCTGCGAGAAAGACACTTCGGGAGAGAGTGTGTGAGCATGTGTGAGATACCACCGATGGAGAGTGAAACTACACGTAAAAGACTGATGCACACATTGATTAAAGATATAAATTGTATCCAAATATTAGGATGGGACCATGATATTTGCAATTCGCGTAAGGAACGGTCATTGATCCATCAGACATCTAGATTCTATCAAATTTGAGCATGTCTATGTTATTATTCGACATAATTGATCTACATAGTTAGTATTTTGAACTCCAGACAATGCATCGCTTTAGCAATCGAATATAGACGTGAGTATAGTTTATGTTGTGTGTGTAAAGCACATTATACATATGAAAGTTACACAATGAACATTATAAATAACTAGCTATGAACTTGCATACTTTGAATTCAACTTAAGGTGGTTTAAAAAATTGAATTCAACATGAAGTCCATTCAATTATTTGAATTCGATATCATGGCATTTGTAAATCATACCTAAATTATGGGGGCACCAATCTTTGCTCTGATTTTCTACATAATAGCATATATAGTCGTGTATAAAATAGATTCAAATTTAGCTCCTCCATTCCAAAATAATCGTAGTTTTAAGATTTTCAAGTGTCAAAATTTCAAAAAGAAGCGGATAATTTAATGAGGTTTTCAAAGATACAAGGTCAAATTTAACGTTGTCTATTTAGGTCAATCCTCAAAGTTGAGGAGTACTCTAAACGTGAATGCTTCTGTTTCAAAATTTCGAACGAAGCGCCAAAAGAGCCTCTACTCGCCCGTGAAACCTACCGGCCCGACGACCAAAGGTCTAAACCGGCGTAGGTTTGTCGCTTCATCTAGACGCCACGCAACCGCCTCCGAAAAACATTCATACACAATGGCCGCCTAAGCACACATGCGTGCGACCGAAATCGCTCCCGCCCACTATTTGGGACACCTGGGATTACCATCCTACTCCCGACCCATAATAGGTCTGAAATTTAAGAGGGGGGCAAAGTTTGTACTTTCCCCAAATTTCAAACAAGCGCGTCCCATCTGTTCAAAAAAGCCAAAAACAAGCGTGTCCCGGACCGAAACATGGTTCTCCCTTAGCTCCCCCCGCCCCGCGTCCGATTCCCCATTCATACTCCGTGGCCGCCAAAACTACCTCTCCACTAGCCCTGAAACCCCGGCGTCCTCCGTCCGCCACCCCATCCCACCCATCAACCGTCGTCCTACTCCATCATGTCGGAGCCGATACCCCTACGTCATCGTCCACCGCAACCTCAATCGCAACGCCCTCCACGGCTAGTAGTTGAAGCCGAGGCCGAGCCGTCCGTACCCGAGCCAGTTCAACCACGCCGTCTTGCGCCTCACCACTGCCTCTCCAACTTCACCACCGTCCACCGCACCGGAGCTGTTCCTGCTACGCCGTCCTTCGCTGCCTCGGATCTGCTTCCCCTCCGCCGACATACGGCCACGGCAACACAGTCAACAATTTGGCCATGGTTCGTCCAAGCCTGCACCCTCCTCCAAAACATCGGTTCCCCCGGCAAAAAGAAGAAGATCGGTGCGACATATGGAGGAGACCACACTGGCAACCGGAAATGGTACTCCTCTTCCCTTATTCGTGCAAATCTTACGTGTCTTCTTGCACGGTATTCATCCCACAGAAGACACTAGTTGACCACTTCTTCTTGATACTAGATGTTCCTAGTAACTCGCGATGCACAAGGTTTCTCCTCATATACTATTTCACCTTAGCTAGAGGTCCGTCGCCCCCTGGATTTCAATTCCTGGCCAGTTGATTCCCAATTAACGGAAGCATTCCCCGGCGTAACAGGCGCTAGTCCGCCTATTACGCCGGGGAAGCAGCACCTCGGTGTTTATCTTAGGGGCGTGTGGGGCCTAGAGCTGCTGGCCTCCGATCTGGAGGTCGGCTGGGATTAAAGGGATGGCATGGGGGCGCTGCCAAGCACGGCGGTGGTGTGAGTCCAGGGGAGGGCGGGTCGGCGGAGGCAGGGGTCTGGGCCGGTGGTCGCTGGCGGTTCGAGAAAGATCGTCAACAGTGACTGGCGGGAGGAAGACGAAGGCCATCTGCCCGTTGCTTATAGATCGGACGGTTCATAAAAAATCGACTGGCCTATTTATTTTCAGTCGACTGTTATCTTGATAGGACCACATGTGGTGGTGTGCTGGAGGAGTACCTGCATTCACTGTGCTCATATATTACAAAATCATACGGAGTAGAATCTAATTTTGTTTGCCATGCAATGTTGTAGAGCTATCATATCTCTCTTGTCATTGATAACCCACAAGTATAGGGGATCGCAATAGTTTTCGAGGGTAGAGTATTCAACCCAAATTTATTGATTCGACACAAGGGGAGCCAAAGAATATTCTCAAGTATTAGCAGTTGAGTTGTCAATTCAACCACACCTGGATAACTTAATATCTGCAGCAAAGCATTTAGTAGCAAAGTAGTATGGAAGTAACGGTAACGATAGCAAAAGTAATATTTTTGGGTTTTGTAGTGATTGTAACAGTAGCAACGGAAAAGTAAATAAGCGAAGAACAATATATGAAAAGCTCGTAGGCATTGGATCGGTGATGGAGAATTATGCCGGATGCGGTTCATAATGTAACAATCATAACATAGGGTGACACATAACTAGCTCCAATTCATCAATGTAATGTAGGCATGTATTCCGAATATAGTCATACGTGCTTATGGAAAAGAACTTGCATGACATCTTTTGTCCTACCCTCCCGTGGCAGCGGGGTCCTAGCGGAAACTAAGGGATATTAAGGCCTCCTTTTAATAGAGTACCGGACCAAAGCATTAACACATAGTGAATACATGAACTCCTCAAAGTATGGTCATCACCGGGAGTGGTCCCGATTATTGTCACTTCGGGGTTGCCGGATCATAACACATAGTAGGTGACTATAGACTTGCATGATAGGATCAAGAACTCACATGTATTCATGAAAACATAATAGGTTCAGATCTGAAATCATGGCACTCGGGCCCTAGTGACAAGCATTAAGCATAGCAAAGTCATAGAACATCAATCTCATAACATAGTGGATACTAGGGATCAAACCTAACAAAACTAACTCGATTACATGATAAATCTCATCCAACCCATCACCGTCCAGCAAGCCTACGATGGAATTACTCACACACGACGGTGAGCATCATGAAATTGGTGATGGAGGATGGTTGATGATGACGACGACGACGGATTCCCCTCTCCGGAGCCCCGAACGGACTCCAGATCAGCCTTCCCGAGAGAGTTTAGGGCTTGACGGCGGCTCCGTATTGTAAAACGCGATGAATCTTTCTCTTTGATTTTTTTCTCCCCGAACACGAATATATGGAGTTGGAGTTGAGGTCGGTGGAGCTCCAGGGGGCCCACGAGGCAGGGGGGCGCGCCCAGGGGGGCAGGCGCGCCCCCACCCTCGTGGCAAGGGTGTGGG
Organism: Triticum aestivum; assembly: GCF_018294505.1. Lineage (NCBI taxonomy): Eukaryota > Viridiplantae > Streptophyta > Magnoliopsida > Poales > Poaceae > Triticum > Triticum aestivum. The sequence continues at coordinate 246,358,035 of NC_057808.1, read as the reverse complement.
CCCCCTGGCCTTGATTCTTTCGCCAGTATTTTTTATTATTTCCAAAAATAATCTCCGTGGAGTTTCAGGCCATTCCGAGAACTTTTGTTTCTGCACATAAATAACACCATGGCAATTCTGCTGAAAGCAACGTCGGTCCGGGTTAGTTCCATTCAAATCATGCAAGTTAGAGTCCAAAACAAGGGCAAAAGTGTTTGGAAAAGTATATACGACGGAGACGTATCAGTCATTTATTTTTCAGCCACCTGCTATCTGCTACTTTACAGTGCACTAGTTCCGCACAGACTTCACCCATACTCTCACTATTGTGTTTTTATGCAAGGGTATTTCAGACTCTGCTGCTATGAGAGAAGCAGAAAAGAAAAGTGAGAAGTCGCTCCAGCGTCGTACCCGGATAGGCCAGACACGTCTCGGCCTTATAATGGGTGCAATGTCAGCAGATGGAGACGGTAAATGTAGCTCTGGAGTTGATGACCTCGCTCGCAATGAACCACCATCCCAGGTGCTTGCTTTAACTTCGCGGTGCCATATGTGGTTGCATGTTGCATACGGTGTCTAGCTTGTATTCGAAAGGCCGAAGTCGGTCTTTATTAAGATAAGGAAAGATATTTTTTACATGAACCACCATCCTGTGAGCACCAGAAGACAAATAGCTAGTTAGGGCACTGGCCGAGCCAGTGACAAGCCCAGCACAGACAGGCATCACCTGGAAGCCAACAAAAAGCCACGATGGTGGCGAAGCAGCCCGCCTCCCACCAGGCTCTCAGGTCCTAGATGATCATGCTCACCACTCCAGCAGGATGTCTAGCTTGTATTGCTTCCAATTTGGTTAAATTGCATCTGCTTAGCTTACACACTATACCTTTGAATATGACATGCCTTCCTATTTTTGGTACATACTAGTACATCTGTCTATTAACCATGTTCTTACATCAAACTAATGTTCTTGTGTATCCCTCATCAATCACTTATGATGAGGCAGTCAGGCCAGTGGACTACTGCAAGAAAAGATCCTCATTTAAAGAATGCAGCGTCAGCCTCCCCACATGATTCTCAAGAAACACCAAGGCTAGATGAAGATAATGAACGTATCTCTATAGTTGATTACCGCATTTCCCCTACACTAGCATTGCAGGTGCTTGATCTAACTTGGCAGCGTGATATGTGGTTGCATGTTCCATATGGTGTCTAGATTGTAATTCTTCCAATCTGGTTAAATTGCATGTGCTATTATCCTTAGTTTATACATTATACCTGTTAATGTGACATGCCTTCCTGTTTTTAGTACATAGTACATCTGTCTATTAAGCATGTCCTTACATAAAACTATTTTTTTTGTATCCCGCATCAATCAATATGACGAGACACCTTTAGTATATGCAGTGTGATATTAGTGGCATCTTTCATATCATTTATAGCATGCGCTGCTTCTAATTTGTTGAAATGCCATTTATGATGGGACGCTTTTAACTTGGCAGAGTCATATTGGTTGCATCTTTCATGTGGTGTCTAGCTTGCATTGCTTCTTATTTGTTGAAATGGTTTCTGCTTAGTTTACACAAGCAGTTGTCAATATGCCATGTCGTCCTGTTTTTCGTATTATTCCATCCGGGTATCATGTGTTTGCCTTACATCAAAGTAGTGATTGTCAGTATCATGCACGAATGAGTTCTAAAGAGTGAATTTTATTGCTTTTTCTTGTCGGTTTTACTTGACAATTCAAAATCAATAAAGCGGAAGGAAGTTAGCAAGGCAGCGGATAAAGGTGCTCCTTCCAAACTAAGGGCCTCTACAGATTCTACTCCTCCATCCCCCAAAGATGATTTTCAAGACAACACATGCATAGACACTCAACGTAGCTGTGTTGATGATGAGCACGTCTCCCCCAGTGCACCATCATAGGTGCTCCCTCTAACTTGGCACTGTTATATGTGGTTGCATGTTATGTATTATGTCTAGCTTGTATTGCTTCTAATTTTGTTGAATTCCATCTGCTTACTTTACACATTATACTTGTGAATAAGACACGTGTTCCTGTTTCTAGAACATACAATATCTGTCTATCACACCATGTTCTTACATCGAAGTACTACTGTTGTGTAACCTGCGACAATCACTTATCATAAGACACGTTTGACTTGGGAGTGTGATATAGGTTACATCTCGCATTCTTTTCTAGCTTGTACTACTTCTAATTTGTTGAAATGGCACTTATGACGAGATAGTTTTAACTTGGTAGAGTAATATTCGTTGCATCTTTCATGTGGTGTCTAGCTTTCATTGCTTCTAATTTGTTGAAATGCCTTCTCCTTAGTTTACACATCATAATCTATGAATATGCAATGCTGTGAATATGCAATGGCACTAATGACGAGAGACCTTTAACTTGGTAGTGTGATGTTGTTTGCATCTTGCATATGATTTATTTCTTGTACTGCTTCACATTTGTTTAAACGCCATTTATGATGAGACACTGTTAACTTGGCAAAGCGATATTTGTAGCATCTTTCATATGGTGTCTACCTTCCATTGCATTGCTTCTAATTTAGTGAAATGTCTTCTGCTTAGTTTACACATCATAGTTCTGGTTATCTCATGCCGTCCTATTTTTCGTACATATTACATCCTCCTATCATGTGGTTGTCTAACATCAAAGTTCAGTTCCTCTGTATCACGCATCAATTTGTTCTGAAGAACAATATTGTTATTCGTTTTCTTGTTGGCTTGACTTAACATGGCACAGAGAAAGAGGAAGCAACACAGAATGACAGGGAAAGGGAAGCGGAAGAATCCTGCAAATTCTGTTGGTACTGATGGTGCAATAGAAGGTCAAAGTCCAGCGGAAAATTGTACAAACAGGGTATCCCATGCTACACGAGCTGCAGAACAAGCCAAACAGAAACCAATAGCTGCCACCAAACAAGCAGAGACAACCCTAGTTCCACAGTACCACCAGCTGCACGATTTACTCGTTGGTCAACTCAGCTAGCAGCACGTTCCCAAGCTCCCTTGCCACCTGACACTACTTCCCAAGCACTCTTGACACAAGATGAGTTGGCAAGATCAGATGAACTTTGTGAGCTTCAATAGCAAGAAGGTAGTTGCTGGAGTCAAGTTACAGTTGCATGCTTCTTTATATGTAGTCTCACAGTTTGATGTACACTAACACTTCCTATGTTCATTGTTGGACTAGCACCTAGGCGCAGGAGGAAACAAACATCAGGGATAATGCTCGATAGGTCACCTAAATCTAGAGGAGGAAGAATGGAGATCCGTTTTGAGGCAGGTTTAAAAAGGCCACGTGATGCTACATAGTTAGCCAAGTTAGTATCAGAGGCAGCGGTTGTCGTTAGGTGTCATGTACGTATCCTCCCAACATGGATTCAGTACAGGAATAACAAAGATGGAACCCAGTTCAACACCTTCCTCGACCATTTATATGTAAGTATGGTTATGTATGGAAACTAGTAATATCGTCTTGCTCTGTCCCATACTTTCTAGGTTGCTGATAATGAGACTCCCATAATTTTCAATAGATGAGGTTCAAGTTGGATAGCCAAGATGATGCAACCAGACAAGCTTGCACCCATGTTTTCAAGTCTGCTCTATGACAGTATCGGTATAACTTGAGGAAAACTCACTTTGAAGGCAAGGCTAACAGTGAACTTGCCGAAACATCTCCAGTGGAAAATATATCGGATGAAGACTGGAGAGGCCTCGTTAAACACTGGTCTGATCCGAAGTATCAGGTACATTATACATATGTGATCAGATCACATGTTTAAGTCCTATTTAGACATGTGCCACACAAATCTATCTTCTTGTAGGTCAACTGTTCAAAGAACAAGGCCAACCGTACGAAAGTGAAATTCCAACAGACAACAGGATCTCGTAGCTATATTGCACACTACGAGGCTCTTATAATTAGCTGTTGTTTCACTCTTTTCGCTGTACCATATTATTAGATCTATATTGACTTGTTCCAAATGCAGAGGAAAGCCCGCAAGGACCAAAAAGTACCTGAACCAAATGTTGTGGAAACTTCAAGGACTGTCACACCAGCAAGATGAAGGGCATGACTACACCAGTCAAAGCCGCTGTTGTAAGTCCTTAATCCTCATGCCTTTTAACTACTACTTATTCTAACTCGTGCCTTGAACTGCATGGTTTGCAGCCAATGTCTATTACTCTTTTCAATTTTATACACAATTGTCTTAGCGTATCATTGCACCTTACAAGGTTGAAAATAGAGGAGTGATGTTCCTTTGATCTTGACCTGTAATCTAGTTCCGTGCTGGACTTGCCCACACAACATTACAATTGCCTATTTTTCTGTTCTCAGTTGTTTTGTGATATGAATGATGTCATACTATGCTTACCGTATTATAAACTTTGTCTCTTTATCCTTAGCTGTCAATACAATGTGAAGAAATAGACAATACATTAGCCATGGTACATGGTCGTATGTTTGGAACCTGGTTTTATTATGTACTTTGCAGTAAAATACAACTAATATTTTACATGGGTTCACCAGAATAAGTTCTGTATATAGACCAAAGCTATTTTGTTTGGTTTTTCTGCCTCCTTAATATCTTCAGTTCTGGTACTACTAATGTAAAAAACTCAACTTTTCAGCAAGCTATGGAAAAAATGGTGGAACCGCCACCTTCTGAAGGTGGCGAGGCAACTATAACCGCAATGTCAGCTCTTGCTGCAGTGGGTTAGTACCTGTCCACTAACAGTGCCAAAAGCACGTTCTTGCGTAATACTGGGTTGGTTGTTAAGGCAATCTCGTCCAAACTGTCTCATGTTCAAGATATGCAAGCTCAAAACAATGTTATATCTGCGCTCCAGACACAAGTCCATTCCCTAATAGAGACCCTTTGTGAAACAAGGACAGACATTGTTCGATGTCGTCAAGATATGCATGGTTTTGAAACCAGACTATCATACATTTGCTATGTTGTTCAGGGGCCTAGGAGAAATGAAGGTGAAAGTTATGGTGCTCCATCGGACAATACAGCATGAAAACGTAACAGTCAGGTCAAATGAACTGAGCTTCTAAACTTCTGGTGGTGCATTTATCTGCCAGACTATTAACTTTTAAGCCAACCTTCCTTTTGTTTTATAGTTGTAATTTGTTTTGTTGCGATACAAAATTTGTTCTTAACGTGCAGCCACCGGCTGAAGAAAACAGCAAGCCATTTTTGTATAGTGTAGGGTGTTCCCTATATTTACACTGGTGGCGATCTTTGATGCCCAGTGGATGTAATCTGTGCAAGCGCCTTAATAGCCTAGCGTTAGTTTTGGGCTTATTTATTTCCTAGTCTTCTTTTTCCCTGGTTTGCTAGTGGCCGCAACAACCATGGGCCATATACGGACCGTGGTAACCTTGACCCTGCCACGGGCCGTAGGATCCATGGGCCTCCTACGGGCCGTCGATAAATGGGCCTCCAACAGGGCCTTAGAATCGGTGGGCCTCAAGCCATCAGATAAATGGGTCTACATGGGTCGTAAACGGGCGTAATTGGAATCGGCCCAGCACGATAACAGGCTGTTAACAGGCCGGAGGACAGCAAAGGCTTAATTCTGTCACACGCATAACGGGTCGTTAATGGGCCAGAATATGGGACGGGCTGGAAACGGGCCGACTCTTGCCATGGGCCGAATTTGGCCCATTAGGGGAACTGACCAGTAACGGGCCGGAAGTAATCGAGGGCCGGAAAGGAGCCCAAGAATGTATGGGCCGAAAGCTAACACGGGCTGGAAATGGCCCATGTGAATCATGGGTCGTTAACGGGTACAAAGAAATTTACTGTTCGTTATGGGCTAGAGTCACTGTGGGCCTCTAATGGGCCTAAAGATACGAAGGCCTCATATGGCCTGAAAGACGTCATGGGCCATACATGGGCCGAAAGTGAAACAGGCTGGTGTTATATTCGATGGCCCACATGACGTTGTTGGGCCGATTTTGGGTAGGCCCTAACGGGCCGCGAGTTACCGGGCCGTAAAATGGGCTATTTGCAAAGAGACCGTTAACGGGCTTTTTATGTGCCAGCCTGCTAACTTTTGACCAAGTCAAACAGGCCGGCCTTTGTAAGCTAAATAGGCCCGTGGTGAGCCATCGCACGTGTCGATGTATCATAGGCACCTATCTGACCCACTGACGAGCTGACACGTGTTTCCTCCGGCCAATCAGAATTTTACACATGGAAATTTCCCATTGGTCCGGGCTGTTAATGGGTTATCGGATCCAAAACCGGACCCGGTAGCTTAACGGCGACCCGTTACGGTGGATGCCACATGTCGGTCACCCTTGACGAAAGCACTTTTTTGACGCGCGATTTATCATCATGGAAGTGGACACTTCCGTGATGATAATTTTGGTAATGTCATGGAACACTTCTATGAAAACACAGGTATGACTATCTTGATTCTATCACAAAATCGTCATGGATGTACATGCAGGACAGAAAACGTGACCTACTGTGACAAACACGTATCATCACGAAAGTGTTTTTTTTCGTAGTGCATTCCAAGAACTTTTATTTCTGCACAAAAAACGACACCCTGGTAGTTCTGCTGAAAACAACATCAGTCCGAGTTAGTCCTAATCAAATCATACCAAAACCATATAAAATTGTTGTAAACATGGCATGAATACTTCATAAATTATAGATACATTGGAGACGTATTAGAGATCCGCAGTGTAATTGGGCACCTTCCGAGGGCCCTTAAAATCCTTGGGCATGCGCTCGTTGCATAAAGCTGGCACGAGACACGGTACTCCAATGGTCCAGAATTTAACCTGGCTCCCACAGAAGCCAAAGGGGTCACCGAGGGCTGCTGATACTATTGGCGAACGTTGCATGGAAAACAAAAAAAATTCTACGCGCATGCAAGATCTATCCATGGAGATGCATAGCAAGGAGAGGGGGGAGTTTGTATACGTACCCTCGTAGACCGTAAGCGAAAGCGTTTAGTAACGCGCTTGATGTAGTCGAACTTCTTTGCGATCCAACCGATCAAGTGCCGAACGTACAGCACCTCCGCGCTCAGCTCGATGACGTCCTCGCCTTCTTGATCCAGCAAGATGGGCGAAGTAGTAGATTAGTTCCGGTAGCACGATGGTGTGTTGACGGTGGTGATGCAACTATCTCCGCAGGGCTTCGCCAAGCACTATGAAAATATGACCGAGGATGAACTAGAGGGAGAGGGGCGCCGCACACGGCTAGGGAATCGTGGTGTGTGTTGCCCCTCTCCCTCCTCTCATATATATAGGTGGAGGAGGGAGGGGAGGCAGCCCCTAGGGCGTCTGCCCTGGCCAAATCCCCCTTCCATATTTGTGCATCGGGGGAAGCAAAGGGGGGCTGGCTGCCTTTGGGGCGCCACCCCTTCCTTCCCTCCCTCTTTGATGCGTGGGAAAGGGGTGGAGAGGCGTACCAGCCCCCTTGTGGGCTAGTGTGCTCCCCCTTTTGCCCATAAGGCCCACCGCTTGCTGGTGGCCTCCCGAAACCCCTTCGGGCACTCCGATAAAATACCTGGTAGTTCCGAGAGCTTTTTAGTGACCAAATACTATCGTCCTATATATATCAATCTTTACCTCCGGACCATTTTGGAGCTCCTCGTCATGTCCTTGATCTCATCCGGGACTCCGAACAACATTCGGTCATCAAATCACATGACTCATGCAATACTATATCATCAACAAACGTTAAGCGTGAGGACCCTACGGGTTCGAGAATGATGTAGACATGACCAAGACACCTCTCCGGTCAATAACCAATAGTGGAACCTGGATGCCCATATTAGTTCCTACATATTCTATGAAGATCTTTATCGGTCGAACCTTATGACAACATACGTAATTCCCTTTTTCTATCAGTATGTTACTTGCCCGAGATTTGATCGTCGGTATCTTCATACCTAGTTCAATCTCGTTACTGGCAAGTCTCTTTAGTCATTCTGTAATTCATCATCTTGCAACTAACTCCTTACTCACTTTGCTTGCAAGCTTTTTATGATGTGTATTACCGAGAGGGCCCAGAGATACCTCTTCGATATACGGAGTGACAAATCCCAATCTCGATCCAGGCCAACTCAACAGACACCTTCAGAGATACTTGTAGAGCATCTTTATAATCACCCAGTTACGTTGTGACGTTTGATAGCACACAAGGTATTCCTCCGGTATCTAGGAGTTGCATGATCTCATGGTTGAAGGAACAAGTATTTGACATTAAGAAAGTAGTAGCAATAAACTAAACGATCATATGCAAAGCTAAAGGATGGGTCGTGTCCATCACATCATTCTCCTAATGATGTGATCCCGTTATCAAATGATAACTCATGTCTATGGTTAGGAAACCTTAACCATCTTTGATCAACGAGCTGGTCTAGTAGAGGCTCACTAGGGACACAATATTTGTTTATGTATCCACACATGTATTTAAGTTTTTGGTCAATACAATTCTATCATGAATAATAAACCTTTATCATGATTAAGGAAATATAATAATAACCATTTTATTATTGCCTCTAGGGCATATTTCCATTAGATAAGCCCCCTGGTTAGCCGCCTCCGCCTCACGAGGGGCTCTTGCCTCATCCACAAATGCTTGAGCAGTAGTCCTCGGATTAAGAGGCGGGTTATCCTGGGGCGGGTTACGGCATCACTCACTGCTGGAGACAATGGGCTACTCAACATGCCGGCTGTAACTATGGCTCGGGAGGGGGGTTGAGTGCACACGATCACGACTGTATGAATACTTCTCCTGTTGTGCGATCGCCGTTTGAAGAAGCTCAATGGCGTTCCATGCTTCAACTGCAATGGGCGACTCACCAGTAATAGGGAGCGCATTGAGTCAGGTGGCCACTGCTACCATGTTATCCACCAGGTTAGAAAAGTGACACCACTACAAAAAAATACACTTCCGTGATGATACGTGTTTGTCACAGTAGGTCACGTTTTCTATCATGCATGTATATCCATGACAAATTTATGACAGAATCAAGATAGTCATACCTGTGCTGTCGTAGAAGTGTTCCATGACATTACCAAAATTATCATCACAAAAGTGTCCACTTCCATGACGATAAATCGCGCGCCACAGAAGTGCTTTCGTCAAGGGTGACCGACACATGGCATCCACCGTAACGGAACGCCGTTAAGCTATCGGGTCCGGTTTTGGATCTGATAACCCGTTAACAGCCCCGACCAATGGGGATTTTCCACGTGTAAAATCATCATTGGCTGGAGGAAACACGTGTCGGCTCAACGTTGGGACAGATGTCATCCACTCATTGGACCCAAAGCGCCTATGATACGTCGACACGTGGCACGGCCCAACAGAGGTCCATTCCTGTGAAAAGGCTGGCCCGTTTGACTTGGTCAAAAGGTGGCGGGCCGGCCCACGGCAAGCCTGTTAACGGCCTGTTCGCATATAGCCCATTTACAGCCCGCTATCCCAGGGCCCGTTTACGGCCTATCCAAATTAGGCCCAGTAGCGTCATCTGGGTTGTCCAATATAATTCTAGCCCGTTTTAACTTCTGGCCCATGTATGGCCCATGACGTCTTTCGGCCCTTATAAGGCCCTTAATAACCCTCGGCCCCTTAACGGCCCGTGGTAAAACTGGTCCGTAATGAACAGTGTATCACTTTATACCCATTAACGGCCCATTATTCCGTTGGGCAGTTTCCAGCCCATGTTATCTTTCGGCCTTCTCAGGGCCCATTTATTCTTGAGCTCATTGATGTATACTACACAACCTTCTTCTTGTAGACGTTGTTGGGCCTCCAAGTGCAGAGGTTTGTAAGACAGTAGCAAATTTCCCTCAAGTGGATGACCTAAGGTTTATCAATCCGTGGGAGGCATAGCATGAAGACGGTCTCTCTCAAGCAACCCTGCAACCAAATAACAAAGAGTCTCTTGTGTCCCCAACACACCCAATACAATGGTAAATTGTATAGGTGCACTAGTTCGGCGAAGAGATGGTGATACAAGTGCAATATGGATGGTAGATATAGGTTTTTGTAATCTGAAAATATAAAAACAGCAAGGTAACAAGTGGTAAAAGTGAGCGTAAATGGTATTGCAATGCTAAGAAACAAGGCCTAGGGTTCATACTTTCACTAGTGCAAGTTCTCTCAACAATAATAACATAATTGGATCATATAACTATCCCTCAACATGCAACAAAGAGTCACTCCAAAATCACTAATAGCGGAGAACAAACGAAGAGATTATGGTAGGGTACGAAACCACCTCAAAGTTATTCTTTCCAATCAATCCGTTGGGCTATTCCTATAAGTGTCACAAACAGCCCTAGAGTTCGTACTAGAATAACACCTTAAGACACAAATCAACCAAAACCCTAATGTCACCTAGATACTCCAATGTCACCTCAAGTATCCGTGGGTATGATTATACAATATGCATCACACAATCTCAGATTCATCTATTCAACCAACACATAGGACCTCAAAGAGTGCCCCAAAGTTTCTACCGGAGAATCAAGACGAAAACGTGTGCCAACCCCTATGCATAGGTTCATGGGCGGAACCCGCAAGTTGATCACCAAAACATACATCAAGTGAATCACGTGATATCCCATTGTCACCACAGATACGCACGGCAAGACATACATCAAGTGTTCTCAAATCATTAAAGACTCAATCCGATAAGATTACTTCAAAGGGAAAAACTCAATCCATTACAAGAGAGTAGAGGGGGAGAAGCAACATAAGATCCAACTATAATAGCAAAGCTCGCGATACATCAAGATCGAATCACCTCAAGAACACGAGAGAAAGAGATCAAACACATAGCTACTGGTACATACCCTCAGCCCCGAGGGTGAACTACTCCCTCCTCGTCATGGAGAGCACCGGGATGATGAAGATGGCCACCGGTGAGGGTTCCCCCCTCCGGCAGGGTGCTGGAACAGGGTCCCGATTGGTTTTTGGTGGCTACAGAGGCTTGCGGCGGTGATACTCCCGATCTATTCTGTTCCCCGATCGTTTTAGGGTATATGGATATATATAGGCGGAAGAAATACGTCAGGGGAGCCACGAGGGGCCCACGAGGGTGGAGGGCACGCCCAGGGGGGTGGGCGCGCCCCCTGCCTCATGCCTTCCTCGTTGATTCCCTGACGTGCACTCCAAGTCTCCTTGATTGCTTCCGTTCCAAAAATAACTTTCCCGAAGGTTTCATTCCGTTTGGACTCTGTTTGATATTCATTTTCTGCGAAACACTGAAACAAGGGAAAAACAGAAACTGGCACTGGGCTATGGGTTAATAGGTTAGTCCCAAAAATAATATAAAAGTGAATAATAATGCCCATAAACATCCAAGACGGATAATATAATAGCATGAATACTTCATAAATTATAGATACGTTGGAGACGTATCAGCATCCCCAAGCTTAATTCCTGCTCGTCCTCGAGTAGGTTAATGATAAAAGAAATAATTTATGAAGTGTGAATGCTAGCAGGTGCATAAGTTTGATCAATGATAATTCCAATCACCTTTTCTAGCATCATTATATGTCATAACAGTAGCTCAACTCATAGAACTGTGCATGATCAAGTAACAAACTATTCACATGTTAAAGTATAGATCATAAACTTTCTTGAAAACTAACAAACCATGTTATTAGTCATCAAACAATTACAATTCATCTTATTTTCAAGAAGAGTCTATGTCAGAGCTTTGATTTAGCAAACTCCACATACTCAACTATCATTTAGTCTTCCATGATTACTACCACTCAAAGCATATTTTTAGAACAAATAGTATTCATCGAACACAGAGAAATATAGGGGCTTAATATTTCGCCTCCCAACCTTTTACCTCAAGAGTAATGTCAACAATAATAATTCATGCTCAAATATATTTGAATGGCCATATATGCTTAGATCTTTCCATCACATGATGCTTGCCAACTAAAGACTAGGTTGGAATGAGAAGGAATACTACTGACTCTTGCATAAAAGTAAAAGATAGGCCCTTCGCAGAGGGAAGTAGGGATTTGCAAAGGTGCCAGTCTCGAAGCAAAAACAGAGATGAAAATAATTTTGAGAGGTATGCTTTCATTGTCAACATAATGACCAAGAGTTCCCAATATCTTCCATACTACATACATTATAGGCGGTTCCCAAACAGAAAGGTAAAGATTTTACTCCCCCTCCACCAACAATCATCAATCCATGGCTTGCCCGAAACAACGGGTGCCTCCAACTAACATCAATCCTGGGGGAGTTTTGTTTGCAATTATTTTTTATTTGATTTCGATCTTTTGATCATGGGACTGGGCATCCTAGTTACCAGCCATTTTCTCGTGAATGATGAGCGGAGTCCACTCATCGTGAGAATAACCCACCTAGCATGGAAGATACTGCTAGCCCCTAGTCGCTACATGAGCGATTCGGGCATACAAAACATATTATTATTTGAAGGTTTAGTGTTTGGCACATGCAAATTTACTTGGAACGGCAGGTAAATACCGCATATAGGTAGATATGGTGGACACTTATGGAAGAAATTTGGTTCAAGGAATTTGGATGCACTAGCAGTATTCCCGCTTAGTACAGATATTTTGGCTAGCAAAGGATTCTAAATAGCAAGCACCACATGTTAGAGGATCCAAAACAATATAACTTATACAAATATACCCAAGCATAACTCATTATGTTGTCTTCCTTGTCCAACTTCAACTAATTTGCTCAGGTTTGAAAATAATTAATGGGGATCACAATCATAGAATATGTCCAAGATAGTATATTTATATGTGAAATCTCTCTTCCTTCAATATTCTTTCATGAATTGTTCAAGTGACCAATACAATGTTTGCTAACCTTCAGTAAATTTACCACCTCTACTTCTTATATGTGAAGGCATTACTCCCCATGGGAAAGGCATATGAAACATATATAATTTATGACATTCAAATCATTCAACTATTTACTCATAGGATATAAATGAAGCACAGGAGTAAATGACAAACTACTCCAAAAAGAAATAAGTGAAGATTAATGAGTAGTTAAATAATTATGTAGCTATGTGAAGAATCTCTATCAGTTAATAATTTCAGATCTTGGTATTTTATTCAAACAGCAAGCAAAGCTAAATAAAATAAAACAACGTTCCAAGCAAAACACATATCATGTGGTGAATAAAAATATAGCTCCAAGTAAAGTTACCGATGAATGAAGACGAAAGAGGGGATGCCTTCCAGGGCATCCCCAAGGTTAGGCTCTTGGTTATCCTTGAATATTACCTTGGGGTGCCTTGGGCATCCCCAAGCTTAGGCTCTTGCCACTCCTTATTCCATAGTCCATCGAATCTTTACCCAAAACTTGAAAACTTCACAACACAAAACTTAACAGAAAACTCGTAAGCTCCGTTAGCGAAAGAAAACAAAACACCACTTCAAGGTACTGTAATGAACTCATTCTTTATTTATATTGGTGTTAAACCTACTGTATTCCAACTTCTCTATGGTTTGTAAACTATTTTACTAGCCATAGATTCATCAAAATGAGCAAACAACACACGAAAAACAGAATCTGTCAAAAACAGAACAGTCCGTAGTAATCTGTAACTAACGAAAACTTCTGGAACTCCAAAAATTCTACAAAAATAGGAAGACCTAGAAAATTTGTTTATTGATCTGCTGAAATTGGAATCAGTATTTTATCACGTTCTAGTGATTTTAAACAATTGTTTTTGTGAACAGAAAGTTTCTGGAATTTTCAGCAAGTTCAAATAACTATCATCCAAGAAGATCCTATAGGTCTTACTTGGCACAAACACTAATTAAAACACAAAACCACATCTAAACAGAAGCTAGATGGATTATTTATTCCTAAACAGAACCAAAAAGCAAGAAACTAAAATAAAATTGGGTTGCCTCCCAACAAACGCTATCGTTTAATGCCCCTAGCTAGGCATGATGATTTCAATGATGCTCACATAAAAGATAAGAATTGAAACATAAAGAGAGCATCATGAAGAATATAACTAGCACATTTAAGTCTAACCCACTTCCTATGCATAGGGATTTTGTGAGCAAACAACTTATGGGAACAATAATCAACTAGCATAGGAAGGCAAAACAAGCATAACTTCAAGATTTTAAGCACATAGAGAGGAAACTTGATATTATTGCAATATGTAGAAGCATATGATCCTCTCTCATAATAATTTTCAGTAGCATCATGAATGAATTCAACAATATAACCAGCACCTAAAACATTATTTTCATGATCTACAAGCATAGAAATTTTACTACTCTCCACATAAGCAAATTTCTTCTCATGAATAATAGTGGGAGCAAACTCAACAAAATAATTATCATGTGATTGAAAATTAAGATCAAGATGACAAGTTTCATAGTTATCATTATTCTTTAGAGCATACGTGTCATCACAATAATCATCATAGATAGGAGGCATGCTTTCATCATAATAAATTCTCATCAAAACTTGGGGGACAAAACAAATCATCTTCATCAAACATAGCATCCCCAAGCTTGGGGCTTTGCATATCATTAGCATCATGGATATTCATAGAATTCATACTAACAACATTGCAATCATGCTCATCATTCACATATTTTATGCCAAGCATTCTATGTAATTCTTCTTCTAGTACTTGAGCACAATTTTCCTTCCCATCGTTTTCACGAAAGACATTAAAAAGATGAAGCATATGAGGCAACCTTAATTCCATTTTTTGTAGTTTTCTTTTATAGACTAAACTAGTGATTAAACAAGAAACTAAAAGATTCGATTGCAAGATCTAAAGATATACCTTCAAGCACTAACCTCCCCGGCAATGGCGCCAGAAAATAGCTTGATGTCTACTACGCAACCTTCTTCTTGTAGACGTTGTTGGGCCTCCAAGTGCAGAGGTTTGTAAGACAGTAGCAAATTTCCCTCAAGTGGATGACCTAAGGTTTATCAATCCGTGGGAGGCGTAGGATAAAGATGGTCTCTCTCAAGCAACCCTGCAACCAAATAACAAAGAGTCTCTTGTGTCCCCAACACACCCAATACAATGGTAAATTGTATAGGTGCACTAGTTCGGCGAAGAGATGGTGATACAAGTGCAATATGGATGGTAGATATAGGTTTTTGTAATCTGAAAATATAAAAACAGCAAGGTAACAAGTGGTAAAAGTGAGCGTAATCGGTATTGCAATGCTAGGAAACAAAGCCTAGGGTTCATACTTTCACTAGTGCAAGTTCTCTCAACAATAATAACATAATTGGATCATATAACTATCCCTCAACATGCAACAAAGAGTCACTCCAAAATCACTAATAGCGGAGAACAAACGATGAGATTATGGTAGGGTACGAAACCACCTCAAAGTTATTCTTTCCAATCAATCCGTTGGGCTATTCCTATAAGTGTCACAAATAGCCCTAGAGTTCGTACTAGAATAACACCTTAAGACACAAATCAACCAAAACCCTAATGTCACCTAGATACTCCAATGTCACCTCAAGTATCCGTGGGTATGATTATACGATATGCATCACACAATCTCAGATTCATCTATTCAACCAACACATAGGACCTCAAAGAGTGCCCCAAAGTTTCTACCAGAGAATCAAGACGAAAACGTGTGCCAACCCCTATGCATAGGTTCATGGGCGGAACCCGCAAGTTGATCACCAAAACATACATCAAGTGAATCACGTGATATCCCATTGTCACCACAGATACGCCCGGCAAGACATACATCAAGTGTTCTCAAATCATTAAAGACTCAATCCGATAAGATTACTTCAAAGGGAAAAACTCAATCCATTACAAGAGAGTAGAGGGGGAGAAGCAACATAAGATCCAACTATAATAGCAAAGCTCGCGATACATCAAGATCGAATCACCTCAAGAACACGAGAGAGAGAGAGATCAAACACATAGCTACTGGTACATACCCTCAGCCCCGAGGGTGAACTAATCCCTCCTCGTCATGGAGAGCGTCGGGATGATGAATATGGCCACCGGTGATGGTTCCCCCCCCCCTCTGGCAGGGTGCCGGAACAGGGCCCCGATTGGTTTTTGGTGGCTACATAGGCTTGCAGCGGCGGAACTCCCGATCTATTCTGTTCCCTGATCGTTTTAGGGTATATGGATATATATAGGCGGAAGAAATACGTCAGGGGAGCCACGAGGGGCACACGAGGGTGGGGCTGGGGCGCGCCCCCTGCCTCGTGCCTTCCTCGTTGATTCCCTGACGTGCACTCCAAGTCCCCTGGATTGCTTCCGTTCCAAAAATAACTTTCCCGAAGGTTTCATTCCATTTGGACTCCGTTTGATATTCCTTTTCTGCAAAACACTGAAACAAGGGAAAAACAGAAACTGGCACTGGGCTCTGGGTTAATAGGTTAGTCCCAAAAATAATATAAAAGTGCATAATAAAGCCCATAAACATCCAAGACAGATAATATAATAGCATGAATACTTCATAAATTATAGATACGTTGGAGTTGTATCACTCATTTCCAGCATTCGGTTACTTACGGCCCCTTACTGTTATTTTCTGCTTGTGGGCCAAATTCAGCCCGTGGTTACAGTCGGCCCGTTTGTGACCCGTTAATACGTTGGGCCGTTTTCATGTCGAAAAAAAGGCTGTTTTCATAGAGTTATCAAATACGGCCTATTAACGGCCCGTTATTGTCCATGAATAGTACGGCCCATGATTGGCGAAATGATGATTCGCCCCGTAGAAGGCCCACGGATCCTACGGCCCGTAAAAGGCCCATGGATCGTACGGCCCGTAGAAGGCCCATGGATCCTAGGACCCGTATAGAAGGCCAATGGATCCTACGGTCCGTAGAAGGCCCATGGATCATACGGCCCGCAGGAGGCCCATGGTTACAACAGTCCGTGTGTTGCCATGATTATTTTGGCCTAGTTTGCAAAAATAGGTTATTGTGGCCACTAGAAAAACACAGAAAAAGAACTGAAGTGACTACAAGCAAACAACTAAACAAGACAATAAGGAAATAAATAAGCAAGCAATTAACGCTAGCCTAATACCGCTATTACACATATTACATCCACTGGGCATCAAAGTTCGCCACCAGTGCAAATATAGGGAACAAAGCAGCATATTACATACACTGGCCATCAAAATTGGCCACCAGTGCAAATAAACGCGACAGCAAAACAAGACCATAACTGAAACAACTTCAGAAGAGCTCAAGAAGCATGGTATCCACCATGCTGGGAATAAGCTTAACAAGCTTATCAGCTTTGTCCTGTTTGGCGCTAAAATCCTCCAACGCTTGCTGTTGCACCAGAAAGTATGCATCTGAATGCTCCAGGGACTTTCGTAGTCCTTCCGCTTCTTGTCGCAGCACAGCTGATCGATGTCTTTCAGCTTGTAGTTGAGACTCAAGAAACCGAACTGATTCAGACAGTGAGTTTGAATAGCTTGTGCAAGCGGTAGTGGCCAGTAACTCGAACACTAAACCAAGACAGGACTTTGGGGTTGTCTCACTGTCTTCGAGATAGTCTTCCTTAGCTATTTTATCAACTTTGTTGGAGACCAACAAGGATGTGTCACTATCCTGAACCTTATCTGCATTACTTCCTTTACCATTGCTTAATAAGGCACTCTTCCCCAATATTCTATCAGCATTCTAAAAGAAGAAACAAGCAGACATATAACAGGTTTAGCATGTACTAGTATATGAAACTCATTTTGGTGAACCAGTTCATTAGTAAGGTGGACAGGATTAAACTACCAAGTCTTCTATTGCCAAGTACTAGTACATAATAAAAGCATCAAACAAACATATATCTATGTCCTATGGTCACTGCATTGTCTTGCCAAATCAAAATAGAGACACGGTTCAAATCATATCAGTTCAAGACAAAGCAGCAGTGAAAGAATACAAAGCGTGGGAAACTACACGACACAACAAGATTTCAGATGGCTACCACGGGTCTACATGTACAACAACACTATTGGCTCTGTTGTAATGCTAGTAATGTGCATGATATGAGAAGTCAACTATATACACAATTGAAATCGAAATCGAAATCAACAGAGCTATTGATAAGAGCAAGCCTGTTAAAGAAACATGCATGAACATACCTGCTGTGCCATTGGAGTTTCGATTGGATCCTTCAATTTAAAAATAAGTTTGTATGAGTAAATACAGTGATACAAGAGCAAAGCAGTATGCACGATAGCAATCATAGTTAAAAAAGGTGCGCCTAAGCGAGCGCTTAAGCGCGCCTAGGCTCTAGGTGTTGGCGAAACGCATTGTGCATAACTACGCTTAATCTGTGCATAACTGCGCATAAGCATGCGCTTTGGTCAGTAAAGCGCAAGGCGGTGGCAAAACGCACAATTAACGCCTAGCGCTTTTTTGAACTATGATAGCAATGGAATCTTAAATTAGAACAATTGTCCTTCAGGTTTAGGCACTTGTTCTACATGAACAAAGTACAGTAAGACGCAAGAATATAGTACTTTAAAATAGAAAATGAGCTCATAGACCTTAACACATTCTTGGTTCGGGACCAGTACAGAACAAGGTGTTCCCAGTCATCGTCCAGTAAATGTGTCTCAGGAGAACGTAAGGGAATTTGATGAGTTTCTTTGCCGGTGAAGTATGTTTTCTTCAGGTAATTCCAATACTGCCACCAGCATTCTTGAAGATAGCAGAGGTATTAGCACAGGTTACCTCATCCTGAGTTTCCAAATCGGTCCTTCTCTATAGAGAAAAATGGGAAAATTTGCTGTATTATAACCATCATGGAGGTAGGATGTATGGGACAAAGCAAAGTAACTGCCATGAATAACATTACTTACACATAACTCCTGGACAAACACCTGCAACTGGCATTTTCCTTCATCTTCAGTATAATATTTCCAAGATGGGAAGATACACACATACGATTTAACAACATCAAATGCGATAGATGCTAAACTACGACTAGCCGGTTGTGCTTCCTCCATAGGAATAGGCGTACTAACTGGTGGAGTTGGGGTTCGCCGTGGTAGTACTGGCCCTTTGGGCACTGGAGCTGCCTTACTAACTGCTCTTGTTTGGGAGCTCTGTGGTGGAGATGGTGCTGTGTCAATAAGAACTGGGTTACTATCTGCTGGGGTTGGGGTTAGATTGGGTGAAGCTGGTTCTCTGTCCATCGCAGTAGGGGTACAATCTGCGAGAGTTCGGGTTATGTGTGGTAGGGCTGGTTCTCGTGCATGTACAACCGGCGTGCTATCTCCACCAAGAGGTAGCACTGTTTTATTTGAAGACCGTGTTTTTAGTCCGCTAGATGCTGGCATCACCCGCTCCAATTCAAATGGCTGATGAACAGGAAACATAGTTGAATGTACAAACATTGTATGAGAGACAGATGCAATAGATAGTGTGGAAAAAAGTGGGCATGAAATAGTTGACATGTATATTGTTTAACTAAAATAGATAGCTTGACATAATTTCACATATATGATGTCTATTTAAACTGGATAGCATAGCATAACATAATTCAAAGATATGATGAATAACTAAACAAGATCGCACGACATAATTCACCTACATGTTATCTAAGTAATCGGGATCGCATCATTTAATTCACATATGTGATTTATATGCTAAACAAAGGGCATTAGATAGGATGTCTGAACTAAGAACATGGTGTTGAATATTGTGTATATGATGTCTAAACTATGCAATGCAAGACACCATATGCATGATATGAGCAGTATAACTGTGCCAAGTTAGAGCATACACCTCGGTGGGGGAATAGGACTGGTCATCTATCTCTGAATCCATTTCTGAGGAGCTATCGGGACCCAACAAGAGATCTGCTTCGACAGGTAGCACTGTCTGCTCTGAAGGCCTTGTTTTCACTCCAGATTTTTCAATCTCCCACCCAAATGGCTGATTCACAGGAAGAGTAGTTTAATGTACAAACATTGTCCAGAAATGGAAATGTAATGAAGAAAAGGCTGGGCAAGATATCATTCAAATATATGATGCCTGGTTAAACATGATGGCATTGCACATTTCACGTGTATTATGGCTGGCTAAAAGACATGAGATTGCATAATTCCCATATATGATATAGAAACTAAACAGGTGGCATTACAGAACATGTCTAAACTAAGAAGATGACATATATGATGTCAAAAGTAGGCACTGCAAGGCAACATATGCATGATATGACTAACATCATCATGCCAAGGTAGAGCAAACACCTTGGGGGTAAATAGGAGTGGTCAGCGGCGTCTGAATCCGCCTCAGAACAGATATCTTCCTCTGGATTACAATCTGGAGAGGGGTGGGGAGGGTTTGCCATTGAACCCACCATGGAGCGATGTCTGCATGACATTGTATTGCCGCGCAAAACTCTTCTCTTTTTCTCTACATGTTCAGCATGACTGTGTACAATATCTGACATGCATACGAAAAAAATATGGTGAGATTATGTAAGGAGAGCATGCAGAAATTTAGAGTGATGGTAACAACCAGTGGATGGATCCAAAAATAATGATAGCAGGCTGATGATTGCTTTAATTTGATGAAAAGACAGATGATGATTGCTTTACTATTTGTTTCCCACCCAAGATGAACAACATAGGCATACCCTAGGTGAACCAGATATTAGACAAAGATACTATTCATAGCTTCCTCGATATGTGCCCCACAACTAATTTAGGACTCAAGTTTGAACATTAATTTGGACCTGACTTGGAGTCCAAGAGGTGAATAGGACGATAAAGTAGCAGGTAATTTTAAGCAATGCATAACATAAGCAGAAACAAAAGAGTGCGACCTCTCTTGTGGACCCGTGTACTCCTCAGGTTCATCTGCTGAGTCGATGATGGTGATGCCATTGCGGTGGGTGCCAGTGGCAGGGAAGGAGATCTAAGGCGGCAAAAGACGGTCAGGAGTCGTGAGGTCTGGTTTGGTGGATGTTTCTGTCGATGGAGCAGCTCAGTTGAGGTGGACGACGTCGTGGCAGGAGCAGGACAAACCACACAAAGTTCCCTTCGACACCTACCTGTAACTGAAGTAATTCTGTAAGGGCTCATTTGGCTTGCATGATTCTAAAAACGCAGGGATAGGAAAAACACCATAATAGGATAGGAATGCACATGGTAAACAGAGCATTTGTAAACACAAGATTTCTATCAACTTGAGTGTTTGGTTTACAGGAATTGGAAGAGCAGAGGAATGCAAAGAAACATGGCCAAAATAAAGTGAAACCATATGAAAGCGTGTACAGTTAGAATGTTATTCTACCACTAATGCACTTGGTCTTGTTTTCATGCATAGGATTTTGAAAAGTAGGTCCAAGTGGATGTTTTGCTTCATTCCTTTCAACAAAATGCATGAATAATTGAATAGTAGAGTGCCATTGGAAAATTCCCTATTTCTATGTTTTTCCGTTGAACCAAAATAGCCCTAATGGATCGACATGAATGTATAGTAATAAGTGATGCAACAAGTGTACAACCTCTTTGTCATAGCCGTGTCGACATCAGCATCACTGGGTTGGTCGTTGAAGCAGTTGAGGCAGAGGTGGCTGTCGGAGGTGTGGAGGAAGATCTGAGGAATCTGTAGACGGCGTCCAGGGCACTGCTCTGTTGTGATCCCTGTTCAAGAATTTGTCCGATTAACCAGCTAACTTGCCGATTAATCCCTACTCATATGGTCATTGAGTAGCCGGTAAACCGATAAATTGTCCGATTAATTGATTAAATGGCCGATTAACTTGCCGATTAGCCTATTAATCCCCTACTCGCCAGCCAACCAAGAAGCTACCAGTTAACGATTTCCTCAACAATGGTTGTGATGGATCGTTCTGTCGTTGGAGCAGCCCCGGTGAGCCGTAAGACGTCAAGGCTGAAGCAGCACAAGACAAACATCGTCAATCTCAAGTGGGATTCTAATAGCATCTCCAATAGATGATGTAAAATAGATGTAAAATTTACATCACCAAAAACCACCTGACTACAACAGATGAGGTAAAAACTGTTGACTCTGAACTTAACTGTCGAAACTGAAATTTACTGTGGAATCTGAATGTTACTGTTGAAACCGAACACAATGGTAGCAGAGAGGCACTTGACATGTAGTTTAGGGAGGGCCTGCAGTTCATCTTCAACCTGCACCCCCCTGAGCCGCCAGCCACCACTGGCCGAACCGCCGCCCCCAACACCGCCTCGCCGCCCTGAAACAACTCCCCACCGCCGGTCCTCCGCCGCCCCGGCCAGCCCTATAGGCCCCCCGTCCCCCACCCTGAACCCTAAGATAGATAGTGGGGTACCTCTCCGGCGAGCCCCCGTCCCCGCTGTGGGTGGTTCTTCCTTAACTCCGGCGAGCCCCCCCACCCACTGAAAATCAACTGACCCAAAAGTCGATTCAGTCGACTGAAGTGTAGCTAAATCAGAGTAGAGCTGTAGCACGAGCGAGGGGGATAGCAGCAGCAGCAGCGCGAGTGAGCGAGCGAGAGCCGGAGCAGCAGCAGCTGGGCGAGCGAGCGATCGAGCGAGAGCCGGAGCAGCAGCAGTAGCGCGAGCGAGCGAGAGCCGGAGCAGCAACAGCAGATCCGGCTGGTATGGACACCGCCGCCGAAGGGGCCTCGCACTGGGGGAGAGCCGCTGTGGAGATGTCGCCCGCGGAGCCGGCTTCAAGGTAGCCGCTCCATGAGGGTACAGGATGGAGCACCGTCAGCGCTGGGAGGTCGAGCTTAGGAGAAGGTGCGATGCGATGAGTGTACAACCTCTTTAGTGGCGCCGAGTAGGCCTCGGCTTCGTCCGAGGAGTCGGTGAGGATGCTGCGGTTCCGGTGGAGCAGGTTAAGGCGGCGTTGTGGGGATGGAGCAGCCGCGATAGACGAGACGATTGTCAGAGCAGCTCCTTGGAGGTGGAGGACGGGGCGGCTGAACCAGCGGGACGACGAGATGGACGACGGATCCTCATCCGGGGAGGTGGACGAGGGACGTCGAGCTATTGCGGTGGACGACGTCGCCAGGGAAGAGGCTCCGGCTGGGCAGCGGTGAGGTGGCGGACGGAGGAGGGTGGGGTTTCACGGCTGGAGCGGAGAGGTTATGGCGGCCTGGGATTTCGAATGGCAGAAAGGAGGCGATGGGAGGGGGTGAACCATGACTTAGGGACACGCTTGTCCAAAATGTAGGGTGTGTTACAAAAGTACCCCCACCGATTTGAACTAGCAGCCCTTTCGGCTCAGGGTTAGAAGGGGGATTTCGCGTGTTGGGATTTGGCAGCTGGAGGGAGTTTTCGCGCGCGTTGTAATTTCGGGATAGCAAGGCGCGGGTTGTGAAGGCGCCAGTTTTGGGAGCACGATATCTGAATTTTCGGGATATAACAAGGCGCGGGTTGAATTTTAGGGACAAGCCTAACGTGCAATATTGTACTTGTACGTACCAAATCAATTCACACTTCCCTCAACCAAAAAGAAAACCAAAAAATAAAACTATTCACACCACACAAAGAGAGAGTCTTGCCCCGTTTTACTATAAAAATGCTATTCAAAGCTACTCCCTCCTTCCATCTATATAGGGCCTAATGCGTTTTTCGATGCTAACTTTGACCAAATATTAGAGCAATAATATATGACATGCAACTTACACAAAGCACACCGTTAAATTCGTCTGTGAAAGGTTCTTTCAATGATATAATTTTCACATTGTCCATGTCATGTACTATTAATCTTGTCAATAGTCAAAGGCGGTTTTAAAAAACGCATTACGCCCTATATAGATGGAAGGAGGGAGTATGAATCCATGTTATGTCCAATTAAATTTTTTCGCTTGCTGTATAATACATGTAACCTAGTCATACCAACATTTTAGTGCATTCAAAATGTCTATACTACCGCTGCAATTCGAACTGAATTTGAATTTGTTTCTCTATTTCAATAAGAATCTACAATCATGATTGTTGCCAATTTCAACCATCATTCGTGTATTACCTTAATAACACACCACATGATTACTATAGAGATAGATATAAACTATGTGTACTACATGAACTCGAATTCTATTTTTTGAATACACTTGATGTTGATTCCAAATAATAGTACATTTGATGTACTAACTATATATTCATAATCTAAACCATGTTCCATACGTGTACACCGTGTTTATCACACATAGTATAGTGCCCCGCCCCCTACATTATGACAAGTATTTAGACCTGAGCTGCAAAAGCCACACATTAGCCCAAATTATGATCAAAGTTCTATATATTATATGTAGTACTAGGAAGATTCCCATGCGTTCCACAGAACATCAACATGATCAAGGGGAGGCCTAATTTGCAAATATGGAGAGGGGTGTGGGTATCTTTTTTCAAAATTGCCATAGTTTCCTTCCTATCCGTCAGATATAAATCAGACGGCCTATATTGCAGGATGGCAGGCACACCATCATCAACAACTCCATTTTTTAGAAGAGTAGAGATAAAATATATTATATGTAGTATAACATGTTCATAACCACACCATGTGTATCACCGTTATATATATTCACACATGCGTCGGTTTAAAACACTATGATAAATTCTTCAAATATCCGAATTCGCTTTTTATAACGAAGTATGATCTCTATTCGTCTTCTACACCCACACAATCATCTTATCTTTGTAGCTAGCTAGCGCTAACTTTCTCTCGTGCATGCACACGCCCGCATCCCTCTCACCCTCCCTCAGCATTCTCTAGCTCCATCGCGCAAATTCGTCTTTTCACTTTAGGTCGTTCACCCACGGTGTGTGTAGGCCCCCCAGCTCCTTCTTTACGGCACACATCGATCGATATGTCTCTCTAGCCAGGTGTGCCTAGCACAAACACAAGCTTCCCCTCTTCTCTTATCACGTCCATGCCTCACTCCCACCACTCTTTTCATTGATCTCGTACTCGCACACTCCTTCCCTCTCGATATAGTATGACTCTCGTACCACCTCCTAGATGCATCCCTCTCCCTCTATCCTTCTCCCCGTGCCTCATTTGCTTCTAACACACACATGCATGTATACCGATCGATCTCCCAACATATACCTAGGTCGACTTTAACTATCCCCCCCATCGATCGACGTAACTCACAAGTTATGTCTCTCCTTTCTCTAACAAAGGACGATTGATCTTCCTATGTAGTTATGTCAGCTTACCACAGCCATATCGTCCCCCCTCATCATTCATGCATGCCTCCTGGCCCGTCTCTCACACGCACATGCACAGACAGGCAGCCATCCCCTCTCTTATTGATATTGCAGGCGTGCTCTCCGGTTGTCTAGCAAGCCTATCCCACCATTTGTTAGAAGCAACTCCACTACCACCCCCTCCAACACTCTAGCTTTGTCTCTCTCCCAACCTTATTCCTCTCCTACACATATGCATGGATGCCGATCGATCTCCCTTAATACATGAGGTAGATCAATCTCCCTTAATACATGAGGTAGGTCTCTCTCCTCCTCCACACATATACCAGCCATTGTACCTCTATAGTTAATTAGGCCTCCCCTCCCCACCACACACCGATAGTCGAGCGCTGTAGGTAGGTATCCATGCCACAGAGACAAACTGCACTTGTCCCCTCTCTCGTTCTAGTAGGCCAGCCACTCTATATCTTTGACGTGGGCACACACAAATTCGATGGCACTCTTTATCGACCGCGCGCACACACACATCATCCCTCTCTTCGATTCTATGGACACCTCAAGTCGATGATACCTCCACTCTCTTCTCGTGGATCGCCCCCTCTATATATATGATATATCCAGGACTCTATTTCACACACATTGCATATGTTACATTTTTTGATTGACCCCCCCCCCCTCCAAAAAAACTCTCACGAACCCACACACTATATCTCTCTACGTACGTTTGTATCTCTCTCACACAACCCCATGTAGGTGGTGTACGTATACAAGAAGAGAATAGGTGCACCGTGCACGTACTCACGCTTCGTGCCCAGCCACACCCGCGCGGGTACACAGTGGAGCTCATTTCTATACGAAATGGCAGCCCACGTGCTAATTTGAACACGTGTAGCGGTTGTTTACCTACGGAGGTCGTGTACCACGCGTGCACGAAACAAAGTTCGACTTGATGCGTTGGCGCGTTATTTTTAAATAAAGTTATATCGCTCAATGGCACGTACACATAATATAAAACGATTTTTATGGAGAAAAAGGTAGTCCGCTCCACTATATACAATGGATCCTGCCTACCTGGTTTGTCTCTCTTCAGAGTATCTCACACAAGGCTGCGGTGGCCTCTCTCTCTCTCACTGTTGGTCACTGATCTGGCCGCATCCCGTCCGCCGGCGGAAAGGGAGGACGTGCATCGTTTCTCCGTTCGGCAGCGCCGAGGCAGCACGTCCGATCTGCGGTACACGCCGTTCTCTCTCACCAAGCTCCGGCGCGGTAGGGCCTACGCCACCTGCTCGCTGCCACAGTATGGGCAGATTCCGCCCGTCGCCGCTCACCTAGTTACATCCCGACGACCTTCAGGTATCCCCTCCTGCCTTGCTCCACTGCCCATCTTCCCATGTCGCTGCATGTGGATCTTCCATAGTTCTTTGCCCAAAACGTAGCTCGTCCGGCGTACTTTCCATATTGCAATCTCGTCCTCACACCGTTTTATACAAACACAACCGTGTTGTTATCTTCCCTTAGGACAAGGAATATGCTTCTTTTTGTCGTCGCAACTGTCATCAACAATATTTGTCTTTTTACAAATTTCAAATGGGCATATTTTAGAGTGTAGATTCACTCCTTTTGCTTCCTATGTGTACTCCCTCCGTTCCTAAATATTTGTCTTTCTAGAGATCTCAACAAGTGAGTACATACAGAGCAAAATGAGTGAATCTACACTCTAAAATATGTCTATATACATCCGTATGTAGTAGTCGATTTGAATCTCTAAAAAGACAAATATTTGAGTAGTCACTCATTGAAATCTCTAGAAAGACAAATACTCCGAAGTATATTTAAGAACCGAGGGGGTAGTGCACAGCCGCATGGGAGACTCAGACCGGTCGTTGCGCCGCATTAATAGTGAGTAATGAGCAGTCAAATCATAAGCCCCACCTTTCCCACTGTAAGTTGCTCGGTAGAAGCAACCATCAATACGCTCTTCTTTGAATCCGCTCATACTACTCCATCTGTCACTGTTTATAGAGCGCGCTTTAGAAAAAGAAAAAAATCTCTGGGACCAAGGCGACTAGCGATCGGCCTGAAAAATAGCATTGGTAGTTACAGCACGGCGTCTATTACTAGAGGAAATAATGCGTACACACATGCATGCAGTGCTTCCACCCTGGGTACACACATGCATGCACTTACTCCACTCCGTAGTACTACATCGAGAGAAAATTGTGGACTTGATTGCGGTTACCATGCCCTAATTAATTGAGCATTAAACCAAACGCGTCTAAAGTCTCTCGGGTGGTGGAAATGCATTGAGAGAAATGCATCATAATGAAGCGCGCCTTGTAAACTGTGACGGAGGGAGGAGTAGTATGAAGGTGCAAAACTAAGTACGCGTATGGCCAGTCGGTCAACGCACCTCCTCTTGGCATATCACTGACATGTGGGATCGGAGTGTGAGCAAACCGATCTCAATTGACGGCAAAATGGCCAGCCCTCCGTTCCTTGAGAGAGACGACGAGCGAGAACACACAGACAGGCTCACACGGAGGCCAAGATATATTCGAGCATGGTTGATCGATATCATCATTACATGTTGGGCTGCCGTTTTCCGCCCTTCTCCGGAATAAATGTGTACTTTATCAGAGATTAAAAAAATAAGAGTACAGAGGCTCCGCCATGCGGTTCTAGTAGTAGTACTACTCGTACTACTAAACCTTGCGCTTGGCTCTTCGCCTCTTCGTGAAGTCGAACAATGATGGTACTCCGCATGTTCGGTACTACAGTGTATGCCTCTGGCAATCTGACACCGAATGAACTGATGCATGTCCACCGCCTGGGCGAGGGTACGTTGCATTAGTCAAAAGGCGTAAGCAAGCTTCTCCTTGTCCTGCAAGCTTCTCCTCGTTCTGCGAGTTGACGGGACACACCAACAAGTAGTGCTAGTCCATACTCCCTCCTTTCCGGTTAATATGGCTTAATCTTTTTTGCGGATAAATGAGAGAGCTTTATTAATATATAAGCATTCTTAGGACGATCAGCCGAGACACTAGTCACTAGGAAGGGAGGTACCCCGCAAAAAAATAAGTAGGAAGCGAGGTGTTTCATCAAGCCAGCTCTCGGCCACATTCAAAGTGCAGCAAGCATGGTTCGCACAAAGATGCGCCGCAAGGTTTGCTGACCTGTTTACATGCTGAATAACAAAAAAAGAGGAAATATTACCGAGCGCTCCTATTTGTAACAGGATATGAGCCAGAATTAAGCGATAATTGTGGCGAGTGTTCCATGCAATCAACTTCCATTATCACATGCGAGAACCCTCGAAGAGAACCAAATGTGTTGAAGATTGCTTTATCACATTTTTAAAATATAATAAGAGTGCAGACGCTCCTCCATCCGGTTCCTAGTACTAGTATAGTACATACCTCTATAGACTATAGTAGTAGTACTAGTACTAGTAAACTTTACGCTTGGCTGTTCGCCTCTTCGGGAAGTGGAACAATAATAGTACTAGTATAGTGTATGCTTCTGGCAATCTGACACCGAATTAACTATTGCACGTCCACCGCCTGTGCGGAGGAGAGCTTGCATTAGTCAAAAGTTTCTCCTTATCCTGCGAGCCACCGCGCACAAGCTTCTCCCGTCCTGCAAGCTTCTCCTTGTTCGGCAAGTCGACGGGACACAACAAAGTAATGCTAGTCCATACTGCCTCCTCTCCGGTTAATATGGCTTAATTTCAAACGAGATAAATACACTATCTGTCACTGTATATTTGTAAAAATACGGTCAGTGGACTTCATAATACGCTCATTGCGCTCAATATATACATTTTTCGGTGTTTATACGGTCACTAGCTCACCCTGGCTGAGTATGTGTGTGCATGCACGTGTAGGTTGAGCACTTGAGCGTGACCGTGTGTGTTCCGTCGTGTGCTCGGACATGCATGCATTAGGGCGTCGCGCACGTTTTTGCGTCCATGTGTACGTGTGACTGTTGCATACACGTAGGGGGAGTACGTGTAGGGGCCACTAAAGGAGCAATCAAATCACACAGTAAGTTAGTCGGAAGAAGCAACCATCATTTCACTCTTTAATGACACGTACGCAATATAAAATGGTTTATATGGAGAGAAAAAGAAAACCACTATATATACACTAGCAGGAGCCTAAGCTACAAGCCTGCTTACTTAGGTTGCTCTCTTCACAAGCATAGAACGACGGTGGCCACACCGCTGGTCACATATCCGGCCTGATCCCGCAGCTAGGGGAAGGGAACAATGTTCTGCGTAGACGCGGTCGACATCGGCGAGGGAGAAAATCCACACTCGGTGCATCCCAATTGGGGGTCACCGCGGTATGGGCCGATGCCGCGTCCCAACCGCCCTTCTAGCTACAGCCCGATGTCCGTTTCGAAAATATTAGTGCATGTCAACAAAAATTATACCATCGCTGTTCCGTTTCGAAAAAAAGCATATAAGCTGTTACTTCTTACCCAAAGGATCTTTATATCCAACAGACACAAAATATCCACTCGACTATTCGAAATTACTTTCACTGCTGATCTGATGTCGAGATAATTGCTGCATCGCCACCAAAACCCACCATCTCTTAAGCTAAAGTAGACCGAGCTAACCCCTATATTAGCATATTACTAAGATAAACAGAGGGCACTGTAGAATCATTTAGGACGTGAGCTTGTCAATCTGAATGTGGAGGGACACCAACATAGCCCCGGCCAGCAGCTTGGGCGGAACTGTGAAGAAGGCCAGCTCCTGCACGGCGACGTCGCCGGGATCCCTGCTGCTTGTCACCTCCATTTCCACCTTGACGGCGTCGGTCCTGCCTTTGGGCTCCCCCGGCGGGCCGTTCGCCCACAACTTGGCCACGTAGTGCGGCAGTGGGGACGCCCCTGCTCTGATGCAGACGACCGACACGGCGATAGGCGCGCCGATGTCGAGCACGCCGCCGACCAAGAAAAACGCGCGGTCGTCCTCCTCCGCGAACAGCAAGAGCCGTGGCTCCGACAGTGGCACTTGCAGCTGGAGCGCCTTGCCGTACTGGATCCTGTGCACGGGCATGGGATGCATGGTGCTGATGTGGTGGGAGAGCACCGGCGGTGGGCCTTCGTAGCCGCAGACGGGCACGGGGCATTTGCAGGGCGCGAGCGGACACACCTGATACGTCTCCTTCATATCTATAATTTTTGATTGTTCCACGCCAATATTATACAACTTTCATATACTTTTGGCAACTTTTTGTACTATTTTTGGGACTAACATATTGATCCAGTGCCCAGTGCCAGTTCATGTCTGTTGCATGTTTTTTGTTTCGCAGAAGACCCATATCAAACGGAGTCCAAACAGGATAAAAACTGACGTAGATTTTTTTTGGAGTATTTAAGATTTTTGGGAAGAAGAATCAACGCGATACGATGCCCGAGGGGGCCACGAGGCAGGGGGCGCACCCCAGGTGGTCAGGCGTGCCCTGGACCCTCGTGGCCACCCCGTAAGGCGGTTGGAGCCCTTCTTTCGCCGCAAGAAAGCTAATTTCTGGATAGAGATCGTGTCCAAAATTCAGCCCAATCGGAGTGACGGATCTCCGGTTATAAAAGAAACGGTGAAAGGCCAGATCTAAGAGCGCAGAAATAGAGAGAGACAGAGAGACAGATCCAATCTCGGAGGGGCTCTCGCCCTCCCATGCCATGGAGAGCAAGGACCAGAGGGGAAACCCTTCTCCCATCTAGGGAGGAGGTGAAGGAAGAAGAAGAAGGAGGGGGGCTCTCTCCCCCTCGCTTCCGGTGGCGCCGGAGTGCCACCGGGGGCCATCAT
The DNA here is from genome assembly GCF_018294505.1 of Triticum aestivum. Lineage (NCBI taxonomy): Eukaryota > Viridiplantae > Streptophyta > Magnoliopsida > Poales > Poaceae > Triticum > Triticum aestivum. The sequence continues at coordinate 246,327,055 of NC_057808.1, read as the reverse complement.
CATCACCGCAATCTTCACCAACAACTTCACCGCCATCATCACCAACTCTTCCCCCCTCTATGCAGCGGTGTAACCCCTCTTTTACCCACTGTAATCTCTACTTAAACATGGTGCTCAACGCTATATATTATTTCCCAATGATGTATGGCTATCCTATGATGTTTGAGTAGATCCGTTTTGTCCTATGGGTTAATTGATGATCGTGATTGGTTTGAGTTGCATGTTTTATTATTGGTGCTGTCCTATGGTGCTCTCTGTGTAGCGCAAGCGTGAGGGATCCCCGCTGTAGGGTTTTTAATATGTTCATGATTTGCTTATGGTGGGTGGCGTGAGTGACAGAAGCACATACCCGAGTAAGTAGGTTGTTTGTGTATGGGAGTAAAGAGGACTTGATGCCTTATAATGCTATGGTTGGGTTTTACCTTAATGATCTTTAGTAGTTGCGGATGCTTGCTAGAGTTCCAATCATAAGTGCATATGATCCAAGTAGAGAAAGTATGTTAGCTTATGCCTCTCCCTCATATAAAATTGCAATAACAATTACTGGTCTAGTTATCGATTGCCTAGGGACAAATAACTTTCTCGTGACAAAAAGCTCTTTACTAAAACTAATTTAGTTGTGTGTTTATCTAAACAGCCCCTACTTTTTATTTACGTGCTCTTTACTATCTTGCAAACCTATCCAAAAACACCTACAAAGTACTTCTAGTTTCATACTTGTTCTAGGTAAAGCGAACGTTAAGCGTGCGTAGAGTTGTATCGGTGGTCGATAGAACTTGAGGGAATATTTGTTCTACCTTTAGCTCCTCGTTGGGTTCGTCACTCTTACTTATCAAAAGAGGCTACAATTGATCCCCTATACTTGTGGGTTATTAACACGCTCTGGTGATCGGCGAGCTTGTGGTAAGTGACGTAGAGCCCACAGCCTTCGTGCAGGCACTCCACCCTCACCGAGGAGAGGACGGCGTCCACCGCCGTGTTCTGCACGTCGAAGCCACCGCCGCGCTCGCACTTCTGGCACTGCCGCTGGTTCCCGGGGCGCTCGACGCGGTAGTCCGCGCAAGCCAGGTGCCCTCCCTTGCACTGCACAAATCAATCGAACAACACATCAATCAAGAAACCTGCACCTTGCTCGATTAGCCGAACGGACGAGGTGTATTAGAACCTCATACACTGGAGGCTTCAAGGGGCGGAGGCACAAGGGGCAGTGGAGCAAGGTGAGGTTCACCGAGACCATAGAGAGCTCCATCGTCGGGTTCTGTTCTGTCTGCATGATCTCGCCCTCCTTGTGCACAACCATCTCTCGCTTTATTAGGGCCGGGGCATTACAAAGCTTTACCGTCACATATTCATACTACTTCAAGGTGCATTGAATCAACACATGCAAGTATCAAAAGGAAAGTCACGGCATGCATGCACGCATTGTAATTAATGCATCGGTAAGCGCAAATTATTGAAATATATCGAGTGTAGTGCTTTGATGTGTCGCGTCAACTCGTACATGACCGAGAAGTTTGATTACTACAACGCCCTCTCGCCTTAACCGCACCTGCCTTTGGCTGCATGACAAGTGGGCCACCGACCTATTGGGCCCACCTGTCATGGACGCAAAGGCAGGAGCAGTAAGTCAATGAAGCTGCGTCCCTCCCTCACCCATGAGCGTGGTGGCTGGCAGGACTAGGAGAGGATTTCGTTCGCTACACGCTCTCCCTCCCGTACGCGGTGGACATGCAGCAGTTCAATCGGTGCCAGATGGCCAGAAGCATACTGTAGTACTCCTCCACTGCATTAGTACTCCATCATTGTTCGACTTCCCGAAGAGGCGAAGAGCCAAGCGCAGCCCGGACGCTCGTGTGGCAGTTTCATGTGTAGAGTAGTCTAGGATAGTGTGTACCATGCTTGTAAGCTTAAAATCGTTGGGGTCGGCTCCATGCTATATTTTTTGATTAAAGTAATCTTCTGGCCCTACCTGTCATCCTGGTGATTCTAGTTTGCACGCTCATCTGGTCAAGACAGGAATATATATTTTAATTTGTGGTGGGTAAATGTTAGAGTTGCAGCAAATGGAGTATTGTACACTGCGGGTCTTTCAGCCAAGTTTAGAGGCAACCATGTGGGGCCAGTGCTATGATGTGTCGCGTCAACTCGTACAACAAGGAGAAGCTTGATTTGACTACTACACGCCTTCTCCCTCGCCCATGCGCGCGTTGGCTCGCAGACTAGGACATGCTTTTGCTTATAGTACTACAACAAGCTATCCCTCCCGCTAGCGGTGGACGGACATGCAGCAGTGGATTCGATATTGTAGAAGCAGTAGTAGGAGCATCATTGTTCGTCTTCTCGAAGAGGTGAAGAGCCAAGTGCAACCCGAACGTGGCAGTTGCGAACCTTGGAGCACGCATATAGCCAGGCTCTTGCATGAGACAAAATTGCTATGTGAGCCCACTATTGTAGTACTTGCTAGTATAGCCCTATAAACAAGAAAGGAGTATTTGTCTTTCTAGAGATTTTAACAAGTGACTAGACTACACCGAGACGGAGTACATATGGAGCAAAATGAGTGAATCTACACCGTAAATAAATACGTAGTGCTCTCGTTTTCCTCTCGGCCTTGGTCGCAGTGCACAATATTGAGTATACTAGTACTATCATCTTGAAATTTACGAAGTCACCAGTCGTCGACGGGAACGTCTCCTGACACGCGATAGACGCGAGCGGCAGTCGCCTCCATAGGTGCTTGAATGCCAAGGAGGGAGAGGGTAGCGGTTCCCGAGACGTTGAACGGTCAATGATGCATCCTCAAATTACTCTACATGCAGAGGGAATCAATTGGAGAAGCAGAATAGAGCCAGCACGATGTGAATGCAACAGATATAAAGGCGCCCAACCACTCCAATCCATCTACTCCTTACTGTCTGCGCAACATTGCTCACTCCAATCCAAGACCAAGTGACCAGAAGCCAGAAGCACGTATGGAGGCAATGGTCGCGAGCGGCAGTCGGCTGTGCCAAATCATCCAAGGCGCCGGCCTGCGGCCCCGCACCGTGCAGCGTTTCCAGACGGTGCTGGCGACCACCGGCGTCGTAGCCCTTGCCGACACCGGCTTCGCCTCTCGCATGGACGACATGATGGTCAAATCCATCCGCAAGTTCACCACCGTCAAGAAGCGTGTAGCGAAAGCTCCTACTAGTCCTGCCAGCCACCACGCTCATGCGCGAGGGAGGGACGCATCTTCATTTACTTACTGCTCCTGCCTTTGCGTCTATGACAGGTGGGCCCAACAGGTGGTTGGCCCACCTGTCATGCAGCCAAAGGCAGGTGTAGTTAAGGCACCGGAGCTCAGTCCGCGAGGGAGAGGGTGTTGTAGTAATTAAACTTCTCGGTCTTGTACGAGTTGACGCGACACATCAAAGCACTGCACTCGATATAAGTCTTTTTACACATTTCAAATGGACTACTACATACGGATGTATGTAGACATATTTTGCTTCGTATGTAGTCACTTGTTGCAATCTCTAAAAAGACTTATATTTGGAAATGGAGGGAGTACAACGCATGCATGCATGCCGTGACTTCCCTTTGATATTTGCATGTGTTGATTTGATGCACCTTGCCAAATTTTGACTATAAATTTAACTAACCAAATTTTCATGCATGTCACAAAAAATTACGGGACTGTTTGGATTGTGACTATGTTTGTCTTATGTTGCCACATTATTTTTCCCACACTTGCCACACTTGCCTAACTTGAGTTGCTCAAATTGTTAGACACACTTTGGCTCGCCTAAGGGAATCTTGCCACACTTTTTGTGTCTATGACATGTGGGGTTCACTGCTAATAAAAAAATTCTTGTCTTAGGTGTGGCTAATAAAAAAGACTTATATTTAGGAACGGAAGGAGTAGAAAATATAAATAATAATGCATGTTGGGGCAACCCACGTTTCCGATAATTTTAGCCGTGGGCTTGTTCACAATTTTTACGAGGGGGTGGCTGTTCATTTAATGGAGGGACTTGTACCAGACTTGAACGATACAAAGTGCGACCTGGCACACCGTAACACCACTTGGAACAAGCGGGTAGCTACCTCAAAAAACCATCAACAACTAAAAAACGGCGACCTGGCACGTAGTACACAATTTTAAACGATTGTTTTGATGGAGTGAAAAAGGAAAACTACCCCACTACGTATCTATAGGCCGGAGCCTCCGCGCTGGCTTGCTAGGGTTGCTCTATTCACACACTCTCATCCTCTCCAGATCTAAACAAGATAGGGGTGGTAACACTATCTTTCTCCCTTCAAAAAACACTGCCTTTCTATCCTCACCGCTGGTTACAGATCCGGACGTATCCCCCTCCGCCGGTGAAGGGGAGGAGGGGCAGCGTTTAGGCCGTCGTCGACAGCAAGGGAGGAGACCCGCTGCCGGCCGCACCGTTATCTCTGGCCGAGTGCCGGCGCGGGACGTCCTCCGATCCCTTCGTCATTGCCCTACTGTGGGTGGATCCGGCCTCCCGCCGCCCACCTATCCACATCCCGATGACCTTCAGGTATATCTTCCTTCGAAACCGCCTTAGCTCTACTTCCCCAGCTTGCTACGTCGCTGCATGTGCATCATTTTCTACCTCTCAGCCCCTCTCGATCGTATGGTCCAACGTGACCTATTTTTCTTCTTCTCTTGTTAGAGGTAAAGCTACTTCATGGAGTCAAATCTTGTACTTGGTTCAAACAAGAAATAAAGTGGGGGTGGGGGAATTTAGTATGAAGTACATCAGACTTGGTACAAACAGGAAGGAAAGGGGGTGAAAGTAGTACAGACTGGTCATCCAACCGGTCTCTTGGTCGAAAAGGGAAATATAGGGGTAACGCTGTACACAGTGGTATGACTAGGACTAGATTTGCTACCCACACATAGGACTAGGTGGCTAGAGTGAACAAAAATGGGACCAACCCAGATATGTTTCTTGGATGTATGTTTCTCGTAGCAACAAACTATGAATCACCACTTTATGCCCTTGTTTAGGTACATGGTGCTGGACTGCTGGTGCACCCACTGTCCCATGCCCTTATACCAAATATTTAGTTGTTCTTAATCTAATTCCCCTGGTAAAAATGAAGTCATGCCACTTTTATAAGCCATGACAAGTTTAGCCAAATGTTTTTGCCTGTAAATGTTTGAGACTCTGACTGTTTCCTCTGTAGCTTTTTGTGCAAATTTTTGGTGCACTGCACAAAACTCTTCTTAAAAGAAGTGACTTTTGTGTTGTTTAGCTGGAATGTCAGAATGGAATAGTTGGTTCATTTCGGTGGAACTACACAAAGGGAGATTTGTGTTCCAATCCTCATCACCCATATTGGCACCATAACCTTCCTTTAGGTAAGAATGATATTTAATGCATGTGTTCATCTCTATTTTGCGACTGCCATGAGAAAATAATGCTATTTTTTACTAGTACACGTGTACTCCCTCACTGACAAAACCAATTCTGAAATAGAAGGCCAATCATGTACTTGGTTTCACCAACTGGTGAGGAGAATGAGAAACAGAGCATGAAGAGGAAGAAGAAGAAGAGTAAACAGTGCCAAGGCGATCTTGCTGAAGCCAGAGGCTTCAGTCGAGGCCATTCAAGGGCTACGGCAACGACTACCTTACATGTGAGACGATCCTCCAGGGAGCCCTTCCACTTCTGCTGTCTCACTTAATTAATTAGGAGTACTTAAGTACCACTAATTTATTGCTGCCTAATTTTCCTGTCGGAGTTAAAAAAATCTTTAGTAGCACCCTATGCTGAATCATGTACGTGTGTATCTTTGTCTATGGAGGTGAATCATGTGGTGGAGCAGGGAGGTAATGCTAACTTTACCCATTAAGATAATGAGGGTGCTTCTATTTGTTAGTATATGTTTCATCAACTGTCCCACTTTTACGGTAATCTCACTCTCTCAATATATGTGCCAACAGGGATGCTCGAGTTTGGTGGAACCGCACAAAAACTTTGGGTGCTTCATTGCCTCGACAGCTTCTTTCCTTTCCTGTTAGTCGCTAATCTCGGCTTGCATTCTTCCTTTGCTGTCAGTCGCTTGGCTTATCTCGGCTTCCAGTCAAAGGAAATAGTAATTGATATGCTACCTCACACAGGTTGGTACTGGTCTTTATCCTGATTATTGTGCTTGTCATATGTATTGGCAATTTGGTATTGTGCTACTGTTTGCTGATTTCATAAAGGAGTAACTTGGAGCCTGAACTCGCAAGCAAATCATTACATCGGGTGATTTCAGTAGAACTGCACAAAAAGATCAGATGGACAGGTACTTATGCTGCTGCTATGTACTCCAAAGTTCACTCAGACAAGCATCGATGTTGACAAGAAGAAGTGCATATATTCATTCGAGTATCAACCGGCGTCAACCAATTGTCAAACTCCAAGTATTAGGAGAGTGAATGCCAACAATATTGCTTGGCGCATAGCCCAGAAAAACGCAGTCCAGTCTTTGGTCCCAACTTGTGCCTTTTGGTTATCGACACATATGGTAGCGAACTGTATGGCATGGAGTCTAAAGATTCCAGACAAGTTGGTTGACGCGTATATTCATCTGGCACTTAATCAGTCTGCAAGCCAGGGATGCTCCATTTCAGTTGAACTGCACAAAAAATTTGGGTGGTTCATTTTCTCAACCGCCTCCTTTCTCGTCTGCAATGTAGAATTTTGGCGAGCTACAGGACCAAGATGAGCCAGTAAACTAGTTGGATGAAATTAGTGCCAAGTTGCTCAAACCTCCCTCGGCACGAGGCCACTATTTGAGGATAAACCTACAAGCAAAGTTCAGATTGTCTGTGCTGCCTCTTATGTACTCGAAATACTCGTACAAGCATTAATTTTAGCAAGAAGTACCTCCGACTGAACACCATTTACCAGTCTGTACCCTAGGTAATTAAAGTTCGTCCATGGATCATATTGGTTGTGATCTCAATCATTTGGATGCATGAACATACTGAACATGTGTATATCTGAATCTTTTTGTGAATTATCTATGAATATTGTTGTGTGATCTATCAATCATTTGGATCCATAGACATGCTGAACTTGTGTATATATGAATCTTTTGAGTTGTTGATAGTGAATGTTGGCTATGAATATGAACGTGTCCTGTGAACCTGAGTTTGATGCGAATGTTTACCTTTTCTGTTGTGCTTGTGTGTGAACTTCTTAGTATGCCTACTGTGGGGTATGTGACGTGTGGGTGTCAATGGCACACCTTCTTCCCGAGAAGAATTTCACCTGCTTTGTTAGGGTAGCAACGGCGCATCAGCTCTTTTTAATCTTTTTGCTCTGTCTTGCCCCCTCCCCCGCTCAACCCCTGCCGTAATGTTTTCGGCCTCAAAACAAACATAGTATTGCGTTGTTTTTGGGGCTTGATGAAAAATTGAGTGCTGGTTTCTGTAGGTTGGCCCGCCCAGCAAATAGGCTGCTGGTCCACCACGGACTGGCAGGCTAAAATACAAGTTGTATGGTGCAGAGGCAAGTAAAAAAACGCCATCAAAAGCCATCCACTGAAGAAAAAAATCGCTCCTGATGTGCTTCTTCAGTCGTGCTGCCGGTCCCTCTTTAATCTAGTTCGCTCAGGGATCTGGTATCATTTTTTTTCTAGAGGGCGAACAAGTATCAGCTAGGCCTAGGCTTTGTATTTTAACATGCGTAGCCCACGACATACGGTGACAGTGGTTTCAACTTATTTTTTGAGGTCCATACCGACCTATGGCCTTTTTCTTAAAGATCGGCAGCCCAATGTATTTTTTAACCACATTATATATATTTATATTATTACTATTATCGTATATTTTATAGAGACTTATATATACATTATAAAAACATCCCACGTGTTATTAACTTATAAAAGTAAATGTTTAACAGAAGTTGGCAAGGAAAATCCTGGTTGTTTTTGACTCACAGACAAGGAAAATCCTGGTGATTGCGTACAAAAGCTTGCGAAGATTTTAAGGACCAATGTAATAATAATGCGCTCATTTTTATTTTGAGCAATAACTCGCTAATTTGTTAATTATGTATATAAAAAATGTGCCTCTCTGGTTTATTTTCGATATTAATTGCTCCTTCTAACATAACATTATATATATAACGAGCCCAGCTAATTCGTGTATTTGAAGGAAGTGCAAATGGGCCGGGATTTCTTAGATAATATAAATGGGCCACATTGACGCGAAATTATTTGTTCACCCAGCCCAGCAAATGGACTGTACATTCTAGAAAACATGGGTCAAATATATGCCACATTTTTGCAGGCTGACATGTGGGCCAATAGGTCGAAGCCTACACAGGGCGTTGTCAACTTGGTCGGCATGCACCTTCAATCTCTCGTCTTCTTCCTCCAGCGTCGCCGGGACCGCCTGGTCCGGCCTCCAGCGGCTAGGGGCTCTGCTTAGCACGCATTGCTGTGAAGCGCTACCCCACCGCCGGCCAGGCTATCCCTCCACCCCTCCACACCTCCTGTTATTCTCCACCGACTGCAGCCCCACGCCGCACCAGAACCAGTTATAACCCTTCAACTCCACTCAATCTGCGACTCCACTACCACGTCTTCCCATCTCAGAGTCGTTCCCGTCCGGGGCCTCGCCGTCGTCCACCGCCTCGCTGCACTCGGTGCGGCATGGTCCACAAACGAGAGTCATCGGAAGAGGACTGTACGTGGAGAGCCTGGCGGCTGGGACCCACGAGGTCCATGGTCGCACGCAAGGAAAGTTCCTCCTTATTAAGCTGAAAAAAAATGTTTCCTCCACCTGACAGCTGGGACCCACCGGCTGTATCTTCGCACAGAAGGAAGTGCCTCCTTGTTATGCGAAAAAAATTATTCCTCCCGTTCATAGCTGGGACCCGTCAGATTTGGTGGCCGACTTGTGGGCCTACTAAGCGAACGTGTACGCGGAGCTTTGTCAACTTAATCAACAAATGATTCTAGCAGCTGGACCGTTGGATGTTAATCCAATAGCCGTGCTCCTTCTTCAACCTCTGTTCTTGCTCCTGTCTCCCGTGGGCGGCACCGCGGCTGTGCTGCCGCACACCCGAACCAGTCAAGTTTCCCGCTCCTCTCCATCTGCGACTCCACTGCCCCGTCTTCCCCATCTCCGGCTAGTTCCAGTCTGGGGCCTCGCCGTCGTCCACCGGCCTTTGGTGCGCTCGGCATGGTGTGGTCAACGTGGTCAACAATCGAGAGTCATCGGAAGATGACTGTACGTGAGAGGCTGACAGTGAGGACGCACCACGCCCATGGACGCATGCATACAACGGAACGCGGCCTGGTCAACGTGGTCAAGGAACGACTTCCATCGGAAGTGTACTGTACGTGGAGAGGCTAACAGCTGGGTCCACGGCCGCAGCAAGGAAGTGCCTCCTTATTACGCGCAAAATAATGATTCCTCCACCTAACAGCAGGGATCCACCGGACGGGCCACCGTATTTTGCGAAAAAAATGTTTCCCCCCTAACCGCTGGGACCCACCGGACGGGTCACCGTATTTCGCAAAAAAAATGTTCCCCCCGCTGTCAGCTCGGACCCACCGAAAGTGCCTCCTTATTACGCAAAAAAATGAATACTCCCCCTGCTAGCTGGGACCCACCTTGGTGGGAGGCTGACTTGTGGGCCTACTAAGTTGACAGGGACGGAGGGCTTTGTCAACTTAGTCAATATGAACAATTCTAGCTCCAGTGACCGTACGATGTCCATCCAATGACCGTAGTGCATCTTCAACCTCTGGTCTTCTTGCTCCAGCCGCCCAAACTAGCGCCGGTCGTGCCGCGTGCTCCTGACTCCCGTGGCAGGCTGTGATGCCGCGGAGGCCTCACCGCCCCTACTACTCCCACCGCTGGCCAGGCCATCCCTATACTCACCCACACCCCCTATTATTCTACGACGACGGCAGACTCACACCGCAGCAGAACCAGTGAACCCCCGTACTCCTCTCCGCGCGGGCTTCCACTGCCGCGTCTTCCCCGGCTCCGCGTCGTCCCCTTCCTAGGCCTCGCCATCGTCCACCACCCTGGTGCTCTCGGCGCGGCGTGGTCAACGTGGTCAAGGAACGACTTCCATCAGAAGAGTACTGTACCTGGAGAGGCTGACAGTTGGGTCCACGGCGGCCGCATGGAAGTGCCTCCTTATTACACGCAAAATAATTATTCTTCCACCTGACAGCAGGGACCCACCGCACAGGCCACCGTATTTCATGAAAAAAACATTTCCCCCTGACTGCTGGGACCCACCAGCTACATCTTCGCACGCAAGGAAGTGCATCCGGGCAAAAAAAACGATTCACCCTCCTAACTGCTGGGACCCACCAGCTATATCTTTGCACGCAAGGAAGTGCCTGACAGTCGGGACACCACCTGGTCGAAGCGTACGTAGCATTGTCATTCTGGTCACGAACGTGTACGTAAATACTGGTCGATGTAGAGGCGTGCACGTGTCGTAGTAGAGGCGCGCACATAGCATGTACACGTACGTACAGCGGCCAGGGTGCAAGATAGTAAATACGGCCATGTACGTACATATGGGCGGGGTCTCGAACGCCTACTCACGCGTACGTACGGCCAGGGCTCATGTACATGGCTGGGTCGGAACGGAGAAACATCGTCGTCGTCGTGTTCATGGGGAGCCAACCGGCTGGGTCAAAACGGAATGCGTCGTCGTGTTCATCGGGAGGGCTTGGACGGAACATTCGATGGAAACGAGGCCTGGCGTACCGCAGAACGGAGGAAACGGCCTTGTGTTCGACCGGCCACGTTCGGAACGGGATCCTGTTCATCAGGACGGGTCTGGCGTACCACAAAACGGAGGAAACGGACCTACTACGATCGAAACGGGGGTCCTATTGATCGGGAAGGGTGTGGCGTACCGCAAAACGGAGGAAACGGACTTGTGTTGGAGCGCTACGGTTGAAACGGGGGTCCTGTTCATCGGGAGGGGTGTGGCGTACCGCAAAACGGGACTCCACATGATACTGTTCATCTCCACCGTCAACCCCCTCCAGCCTCCACGGGCTACTGTTCATCCACCGTCGACCTCCTCCAGCCTCCACCTGCGACTGTTCATCCACGGGCTCCTGTTCATCCAGCCTCCACCGCGCGCTACTCCATCGGCTACTGTTCAACCAGCCCTCTCCACGGGCTCCTGTTCAACCACCCCTCCACGGGCTACTGTTCATCCAGCCCTCCACCGTCTACTGTTCATCAGGCCCTCCACGGGGTGGTCCTGTTCATCCAGCCCTCCATGGGGTCCTATTCATCCAGCCCCAACCGGCTTGATCGATCGGGGTCCTGTTCATCCAGAGGCAACACCACAGGGTCCTGTTCATCCAAACCAACCGGGAACTGTTCATCCAAACCCCCCCAGCAACGCTCACTGTTCATCTAGAGGCAGCATCGATCGGCTTCAGTTAGCAGCAGTAGCGAAGGAATCGCTCGATCGGGTTCAGTTAATAGCCATCGATCGATCGCTCGGGTTCAGTAACACGTAGCCTGGAGTGCAATCGCTCGAGTTCAGTTAGGGCCCAACGCCTCGCTCGGGTTCAGTTAGAGCCCAACGCGCGTGCATGTACGAGAGAAACACGCATCGCTCGGCCCCGACCACCCACCGTAACCGGGAACACCCCGATATTATCCTCGCCCTCGCTTCTACCATGGTTTTTTCCGTCATGGACGGCCCAAAGAATGTCATGCAGCTGCGTCTCCGGCCCGCCCAGGACGAAAAGCCCATTTTTTGTCATGATTTTTTGTCATAGAAGTAGGAGGCCACCACATCTATGATGATACCAGGTTTTGTCACAATTATCGTCATAGAAGTGTCATAAGTATGACAGAAAAAAATCATTCGGCCCAAAATGTCACGGATGTGTCTTTTTTTTGTAGCGGTGTTGCAAAACGCTAAGGCGGGGTCTGGCCCCGAATCGAATTTGACCCTAGTTCACCCCTGCGGGCCGGCTCTGGCTGATGAGGCTGAGCCGCTGCCCTATTCCTAGGCGCCTCTGCAGTTGATGGGGGTATAACTGGTGCTTCTGTAGTACTTGGTCCTGCCCCTGGTGTGTTGAACGAATTCATGGGCTCATAATTTAAGGGCAAACGGGTCTGATGCCTCCTTCAAAAGACTGCATTAGAGGCATTTTGATCCAGACTTAAACGCCAAGGCTCGGCCTTCAGGCGTTTGTTTCCGCATTAATCTGAGCTTGCAACGTGGCCATCTAGGTGTTTTCAGCATTGATATCCTCTTGGGCCTCTGTCATCTGCTCCCTAAGCTTTGCGATTTCAGCGTTACGCTCCGCTTGGTTTTCCACCGTGACCTCAGCCCCCATTAAGGTTGCCAATGCATCCATCAACTCAGATAAAACTTGAGCCAGAGGCCTGGCTGAGCCGAACCTTGAGGGTCAGTTGCCGCCACTGCTCTGGCCGTCTTACTGTTGAGAGCCGGTGTTGTGCCTGCCATGAAGATGGCGGCTCTGCATGGCGGCTCGTAGGGGTCCGGTATACTGTCACCATCGAAACAGCAACCAAGCCCGCCATCTTGAAGCTGGTAAATTGACTCCGTCTCTCCAGTCGAGGACTCATCGCCCGAGTAGATGAGAGTCTCCCCTCCAGATGCGGAATTTTCCGCAAGTTTTACACCTTGCGTGAATCCCTCGAAAACGTGTTTCTGACCGGCTTGGATCCGGGCGGGTTGTGTGCGTCAAGCCGGCTCGATGAGGTCGGTGCAAATGTTCTGCTCAGGTTCGGATGCGCCGATCTTGCCAATGAAGACGTGGATTCCGCTGAAGGGGACCCGGTACCCGTACTCGATTGAGTTGGCCTCGGGCCCCTAGCCAGCATTGTCGATGTAGAGCCTATCGTGGCGACTCTTGGTCATCCTGCCAACGGCGTATCCCTCGATCCCTGGGAAAGAGCCCTTCAAGAACTCGGAACCACTATGCACTGGCCCCACGGTGGCGCCAACTATCGTGGTTTTGTCATGGAAGATGTCCTAGTGTGAGGACTTAGACATGAGGTCATTGCAAACGGTGATTAGCTTGTCGGCGTTGAGCGGGTCGAAGGACACTAGTTTACCCAGGTTCGGCCCCTCACGGCGGAGGTAAAAGCCTACTCCTACATTTGTGCTTATTGCTTGAGTATCGATTACAAGGGAGCGGATTCACTTAACCTAGCTATCGATTGATTGTAACTTTGCCTTATTCTGTGCTGGGGACTCGCCTTTATATACAGGTCGAGGCCTCCGGCTTACAAGAGTCCTAGTCAGGTCACGAGCCATCACCGAGCCTAACTCTAAGTCTCCTTGCCTTCTGTGACAAGACATCGTATGGTAGCTTACACCTGCGGGTCGCCTGCCGCCTTCTGGCTTCGGGCCCTAAGCTGGCCCATCTTGTGAGCTACCCTTCTGGCCCTATGTCTTGATTGTCCTGGCCTATCTGAGGCCTAACTCCTAGAATCGCCAACTACTTAACCCAGCCCCTTCAGGGCGGGTTACATTGTGGGGTTATATCCCCAACAATAAGTGTATTACTGTTGTATTGGAACATTTGATGTTCACCATGATTCAAAGTTTTCCCTGCCTAATCTCTCTACTATAGCCAAAGAAACTGTTTATTTTTAGTCTTTTACCTTTTATGCCTTTTACTTTTATGCCCTTTACTTTCTACTCTCTGCAACCAACTTCAAATACCCACCTCGTATATGCACGTTTCCATGCAGATTCAAACAGTTAATTCGAACAAGACCTGTGACAATTTTTGCGTGATAGAAGCGACAAGATCAATACTCTCCCCCGCTCCTGATACGTCCATTTTGCATTATGTTTTTCTACTATTATTTATAATGTTTTTGGTCATTATTTCACTTTATGATGCAATTCTAATGCCTTTTCTCTCCTAATTTGCAAGATCTACATGGAGAGGGAAACTACAGGTAGCTGGAATTCTGGACCTAAAAAAGCTACAATAGAGAGAGCTATTCTACAGAACACCAAATGACTTGAAGCTTCATGGAGATTTTTTTTATTGGATATATAAAAAATATTGGAATGAAGAAACTCTAGAGGGGGCACCTGCTGCCCACAAGGCAACATGGCGCACCTACCCCCCAAGGCGCGCCCTGACGCCTTATGGAGCCCACAACTGGCCCCCGGCCCCCTCCTTCTGCTATATGAAGCCTTTTGCGCTAAAAAAATAAGAAGAGGACTTTCGGGACGAAGCGCCGCCGTCTTGAGGCGGAACCTGGGCAGGAGCACTTTTGCTCTCCGGTGGAGCGATTCCGCCGGTGATACTTCCCTTCGAAGGGGGAAATCAAAGCCATCAACATCACCAATGATCCTCTCATCATGGGAGGACCAATCTTCATCAACATCTTCACAACACCATCTCAACTCAAACCCTAGTTCATCTCTTGTATTCAATCTTTGTCCCAAAACCTCAGATTGGTACCTGTGGGTTGTTACTAGTGTTGATTACATCTTGTAGTTGATGCTAGTTGGTTTATTTGGTGGAAGATTATATGTTCAGATCCTTAAGAATATTCAATACACCTGTAATCTTGAACAAGAATATGGTTTGTGAGTAATTACTTTTGCTCTTGGGGACATGGGAGAAGTCTTGTTATAAGCGATCGTGTGAAGTTGGTATTCGTTCGATATTTTGATGATATGTATGTTGTTCTTCCTTTAGTGGTGTCATGCGAACATCGAATCACTACAAAAAAAAGACATATCCGTGACATTTTGGGCCAAATGGAAAAAAATTCTATCATACTTATGACACTTCTATGACAATAATTGTGACAAAACCCGGTATCATCATAGATGTGGTGGGGTCCTACTTCTATGATAGAAAATGGGCTTTTCGTCCTGGGCGGGCCGGAGACGCAGCTGCATGACATTCTTTGGGTCGTTCATGACGGAAAAAACCGTGGTAGAAGCGAGGGCGCAGAAAATATCGGGGAGTCCCCGGTTACGGTGGGTGGTCGGCGCCGAGCGATGCGCGTTTCTCTCGTACGTACACGCGTGTGTGCGAGGCGTTGGGCTCTAACTGAACCTGAGCGATTACATTGCAGGCTACGCGTTACTGAACCCGAGCAATCGATCGATGGCTGTTAACTGAACCCGATTGAGAAATTCCTTCGCTACTGCTGCTAACTGAAGCCGATCGATGCTGCCTCTAGATGAACAGTGAGTGTTGCGGGGGGGGGGGTGGATGAACAGTTCCCAGTGGGGGTGGATGAACAGGGCCCCGTGGTGTTGCCTCTGGATGAACAGTACCGCGATCGATCGAGGCGGTTGGGGCTGGATGAATAGGACCCCGTGGAGTGCTGGATGAACAGGACCACCGTGTGGAGGGTAGGATGAACACTAGACGGTGGAGGGCAGGATGAACAGCAGCCCGTGGAGGGGTGGTTGAACAGGAGCCCGTGGAGAGGGCTGGTTGAACAGTAGCCGGTGGAGTAGCACGCGGTGGAGGCCGGATGAACAGGAGCCCGTGGATGAACAGTCGCAGGTGGAGGCTGGAGGAGGTCGACGGTGGATGAACATTAGCCCGTGAAGGCTGGAGGGGGTCGACGGTGGAGATGAACAGTATCCCGTGGAGTCCCGTTTTGCGGTACGCCACACCCCTCCCGATGAACAGGACCCCCGTTTCGACCGTAATGCTCCAACACAAGTCCTTTTCCTCTGTTTTGCGGTACGCCACACCCCTCCCGATCAACAGGACCCCCCCTTCGACCGTAGGATGTCCGTTTCCTCCGTTTTGCGGTACGCCAGACCCCTCCCAATGAATAGGATCCCGTTTCGAATGTGGCCGGTCGAACACAAGGCCGTTTCCTCCATTCTGCGGTACGCCAGGCCTCGCTTCCATCGGCTGTTCCGTCCAAGCCCTCCCAATGAACACGACGACGCATTCCGTTCTGACCCAGCCGGTTGGCTCCCCATGAACACGACGATGACGTTGTTTCTCCGTTCTGACCCAGCCATGTACATGAGTCCTGGCCGTACGTATGCGCGAGTAGGCATTCGAGACCCTGCCCGTATGTACGTACGTGGCCGTATTTTCTTTCTTGCACACTGGCCGTTGTACGTACGTGTACATGCTACGTGTGCGCCTCTACTACGACACGTGCGCGCCTCTACATCGACCAGTATGTACATACACGTTCGCGACCAGAATGACAATGCTACGTACGCTTCGACTAGGTGGGTCCCGACTGTCACGCACTTCCTTGCGTGCGAAGATGTAGCTGGTGGGTCCCAGCAGTCAGGGGGCGAATCGTTTTTTTTTCAGACGCACTTCCTTGCGTGCGAAGATGTAGCTGGTGGGTCCCAGCAGTCAGGGGGAAACGTTTTTTCACAAAATACGATGGCCCATCCGGTGGGTCCCCGCTGTCAGGTGGAGGAATAATTATTTTGCACGTAATAAGGACGCGCTTCCTTGCTGCGGCTGTGGACCCAGCTGTCAGCCTCTCCACGTACAGTCCACGTCCGATGGAAGCCGTTCCTTGACCACGTTGACCACGCCGCGCCGAGAGCACCAGGGCGGTGGACGACGGTGAGCCCTAGGAAGGGGACGACGTGGAGCCGGGGAAGACGCGGCAGTGGATGCCCACGCGCAGAGGAGTATGAGGGTTCACTGGTTCGCTGCGGTGTGAGGCTGCTGTCGCTGTAGAATAACAGGGGGTGTGGGTGAGTAGAGGGATGGCCTGGCCAGCGGTGGGAGTAGTAGGGGACGGTGAGGCCTCCGCCGCATCACAGCCGGCCACGGGAGGCAGGAGCACGAGGCACGACCAGCGCTGGTTTGGGCGGTTGGAGCAAGAAGACCAGAGGTTGAAGAAGCACTACGGCCGTTGGATGGACATCGTATGGTTAGTGGAGCTTGAATCGTGCATATTGACTAAGTTGACAAAGCCCTCTGTCCCCGTCAACTTAGTAGGCCCACAAGTCAGCCTGCCACTATACTGGGTACCAACGGGAGTATTCATTTTTTTTCGTGCATAATAAGGAGGCACTTCCTTTTGTGCGAAGATATAGCTGGTGGGTCCAAGCTGTCAGCAGCGGTAACGTTTTTTTCGCGAAATACAGAGGCCCTTTCGGTGTATCCCAGATGTCAGGTGGAGGAATCATTATTTTGCGCATAATAAGGAGGCATTTCCATGCGTGCGGCCGTGGACCCAGCTGTCAACCTCTCCACGTACAGTCCACTTCAGATGCATGTCGGTCGTTGAACATGTTGACCAGGCCGCGCCGAGAGCACCAAGGAGGTGGACGACGGCGAGGCCTAGGAAGGGAACGACATGGAGGCAGGGAAAACTCAGCAGTTGTTTCCCAAGTGGAGGGGAGTACGACTGTACGAGGGTTTACTGGTTCGTCTGCTGTCGCCGGAGAATAACAGCAGGTGTGGGTGAGTAGAGGGATGGCTAGGCCAGCGATGGGAGTACGGTGGGGCGGTGAGGCCTGCGCGGCAGCACAGCCGGCCGCGGGGAGGAGGGAGCAGGCAGTCCCGCCGGCGCTTGTTTGAGCGGCTGGAGCAGGAAGAGCAGAGATTGAAGAAGCACGACGGCCGTTGGATGGAAATCCAACAGTCACTGCTTGTGCGTCAACCTTTTTTTAGGAAAGCCTCAAATCTGTGGAAAACAGCATACATCCCATCTGCCATTATTTCTAATAATTTACAACCCATTTGCTAATTCTTAAGGCTTTTTTTGGAGCCCATATTCTTTTTGTTAGCATTACAGCCCATATTGTGGCCACGGTTAAAAATTATACGAAATTTTGCATATTTCGGTGCGGTCCGCACTGTTTTTAATCCCGAAATTTCGAGTCACATTCAAACTGATTTAAAAAATAAATGTATATCAATATAAAATCCAAAAAATTGTCCACGCATAAAAATCAATGCAATTTAAAATCTCGAAATGAAAAAAAGAAATTTGAAACTAATTGCCAGTTTGATGTGTTTTAAAAATGTACAGCCTATTTCTCATTACTGATAGGCCATTATCTCGGCCAGCCGAATGAAGCTCTCCTCGTCTTGAAAGATTTGCAGCCCAACAGGCCTGACAAAGCGACTTACTTAGCAAATCACAAAAAACTGGGTTGTGGCCATGGACCCAGCTGCGGCTGTGGACCCAGCTGTCAGCCTCTCCATTTACAGTACTCTTCCGATGGAAGTCGGTTGTTGACCACATTGACCACACCGTGCCGAGAGAACCAAGGCAGTGGACGACGGCGAGGCCTAGGAAGGGGACACGCGGAGCCGGGGAAGACGCGGTAGTGGATGCCCACGTGGAGAGGAGTACGAGGGTTCACTGGTTCTGCTGCGGTGTGAGGCTGTCGTCGCCGCAGAATAACAGGGGGTGTGGGTGAGTGGAGGGATGGCCTGGCCAGCGATGGGAGTAGTATGGGGGTGGTGAGGCCTCCGCGGCAGCACAACCGGCCACGGGAGGCAGGAGCAGGCGGCACGACCGGCGCTTCTTTGGGCGGCTGGAGCAAGAAGACCAGAGGTTGAAGAATCACTATGGCCATTGGATGGACATTGTACGGTCACTGGAGCTAGAATCGTTCATATTGACTAAGTTGACAAAGCCCTCTATCCCCATCAACTTAGTAGGCCCACAAGTCAGCCACCCACTATGGTGGGTCCCAGCTAGCAGGGGGTATTCATTTTTTTGTGCGTCATAAGGAGGCACTTCCTTGCGTGCGAAGATATAGCTGGTGGGTCCGACCTGTCAGCGGGGGGAACGTTTTTTCCGCAAAATACAGAAGCCCTTCCCGTGGGTCCTAGCTGTCAGGTGGAGGAATCATTATTTTGCGCGTAATAAGGAGGCATTTCCTTGCGTGCGGCCGTGGAACCAGCTGTCAGCCTCTCCACGTACAGTCCACTTCCGATGGATGTCGTTCATTGACCACGTTGACCAGGCCGCGCCGAGAGCACCAGGGCTGTGGACAATGGCGAGGCCTAGGAAGGGAACGACATGGAGGGAGGGAAGACTCGACAGTTGTTTCCCACGCGGAGGGGAGTACGACTGTACGAGGGTTTACTGGTTCATCTGCCGTCGCCGGAGAATAATAGCAGGTGTGGGTGAGTAGAGGGATGGCCAGGCCAGCGATGGGAGTACGGTGGGGCGGTGAGGCCTGCGCGGCAGCATAGCCGGCCGCGGGAGAAGGGAGCAGGCAGTCCCGCCGGCACTTGTTTGAGCGGCTGGAGCAGGAAAAGCAGAGATTGAAGAAGCACGATAGCCGTTGGATGGACATCCAGCAGTCACTGCTCTCGGGTCCAATATTTCTAATAATGTACAACCCATTTGCTAATTCTTAAGAATTTTTTTGGAGCCCATCTTCTTTTTGTTAGCATTACACCCCATATTGTGGCCACGGTTAAAAAGTATATGAATTTTTTGCATATTTCGGTGCGGTCAACTGTTTTTAATCCTGAAATATCGATTCACATTTAAACTACTTTGAAAAATAATTTATGTAAATATAGAATCCAAATAATTGTCCACGCATAAAAATCAATGGAATTTAAAATCTTGTAATGAAAAAAATTTAAACTAATTCCCGGTTTGACGTGTTTTAAAAATGTACAGCCCATTTCTGGGCAAACCGAATGTAACTCTCCTCGTCTTGAAAGATTTGCAGCAGGGCTGATAAAGCAAGTAGGCCTCGTTTGGGTATTTCTTTAAAAAAAATAGAACTGGGCTAGCCATTTTTAGCAAGAAAAAAACACAACTGGGCTCATGATGTGGTAAACATAAATAAAACCCTGGCTAGATGGGCCACAGCCCCCGCACAACCCCGTTGTTACCCTGATCCGTCGCTAAAACTAGTATAAATAACAACTGCTTGTTCCTCAAAAAAACTGCGCGACCTGCTGGGTCCCTGGTGTCAGCCGCTCGTAGTGTAATTTCTCGTTTATTGACTACGTTGACAATGTCGTGAGCCCCATATGTCCAACCATTAGGAGGAACCATATTTTTGGGCTTGTAATATAGAGGCACTTGCTTGCGTACTGCCATGACACTGGTGGGTCCCTACTGTCATCCTCTCCATGTACAGTCATCTCCTTGTTCCTCTCGGTTGTTGACGACGTTGACAATGCAAGAGGGCGGCGCACCGCGCACGGCGAGCGAACCAAGGCCGCAGGGCGGATGACGACGGCGAGGCCTCAGATAGAACGAACAGGAGCCGTGGAAGATGCGCCGGTCCAGTCGCAGGCAGAGGGGAGTACGAGGGTTGACTGGTTCGGGTGCGGGTGCGTGTTGGGGCTGACATCGCCGGAGAATAACAGGACGTTTGGGGGAACAGAGGGAGGGACTGGCCAACGTTGGAGGGTACGTACGGTAGGGCGGCGGAGGTGCAGCCAGCCATGGGAGGCGGGAGCAGGCGGAGCCGACGGGTGGTTTGGTTTGGGTGGCTGGAGGAAGAAGAAGACAAGAGATAGAAGATACACAACAGATGTTGGATGTCAATCCAACGGCTGGTAGGCAGAACCGTTTGTTGATTGGCTAGTAAGTCAACACCACCTTGGATAGGCTATTTCCTCGCGGGTCCCAAATGTAAGAATCCAAATCTGCCACGGTCATGCAACCCTTCCTATGAAAATTTATAGCCCATTTGATGTGCTAGTTGGAAATAAGTTTGTGGGTGCTGGTGGGGGCTAATCACTTGGCTTATGTAATGCACAGTGAGCTCAAGCAGCCGGCGAGAGTGATGTTATTTCCCTTGGTTGGGATTTGTTAGTTGTTACAATGTTTCACTCTAAATTAAACGACTGGCAAGCCATTTGCCTTGCTTCAAAGAAAATATGACAGTCACAACCGAGTTGAAAAGGGCAAGAACATCTAACTCCAGCTTACAAACTGTACAAAAGCACGAGGGTTAATTGTTCATCGGGTTTACAAAAAAACCCAGGTTGAAAAGGGCAACAACATCTAACTCCAGCATTGTTTTTGGTAGTCACAGTCAAATGGATCGGTCAGGTCCATAGAATGAACATCCTGGGTCGTAAAATTTACTGGATTATGACCATAATATGTTGTAAATAGAAGCCCGGCACGTTCAGAAGCTCTTTTGCCCACCTGAAACTCCTTCTTTTGCTCTTCCACATACCCATCCATCAAAACCATGTTGCTGATAAACTTAAGCCTGATGGACAATAGTAACCTCGCATTCAGCAGGAAGAATGTGACAAATCTAGTGTTTGCACGGTTGGCTACATATCGTTCTAGCGTTATTGTCTTCAATCGAATCTCATGAGTGAGAAAATCCCGATGCTTACGAATCCACCGATTGGTTATAACTTTCTTACCCCATCGTGTTGCCTAAATAGACATGAAGATTGAAAACAGTTAAGGTCTAAAAAAAGGAGTGTCGAAAGAGCAATAGTTGAACGGTTAATTCTAGTACACTATATGCGGGCTTCCAATGTGCGTGAAATTATCACCTTTATATACAACTTCTCCAGACATGGAAAGCATTGCAGCAAGCCAATAATCTTGTTCAGATCAAAACTATTCATTTGGATATATAAGATCTTGACAGAATCCAGCACCATTGATAGGCCATCCATGGAGAAACTCTTCATTGAGCATAGAACATAATATTAGTACAAAATATGTACTCCAAGATGACATATAACTTATGCGCAGAAATTTAAAATGCAGCTTATGGTTACAAGTGTAGATGATAATGTAAAGTACCTGAAGAACTGTGGAGCCAAACACCATATTGGAATGAGCACATAGATCATGTATTACACCCAAGGTCTCCAGTTTAGGCGCAGAGAGGATGGTTATTTGCAATGGTGAATAACTAGAATCAATGATCAACCTTTGAAGTGAAGGGGCATCTTGGATGATGAGCTGCCTTCCGTCAAAACAAATTCCAATTCTTACAAGGTTAGGCGACTTTATTTGGAGACAACCGATTCTAACTGTGAAAACAAGCACCAAGCACTCCAGGGCAGGGCAACTGGAGTGGATGATGTTGTGCAATGAGGCCTCCGATATACGAACCCGCACAAGTGAAAGTTTCTTCAGAAATGGGAGTCGAAGGTTTAGTACCAGATTGTCTGGTAGGTCGCACAGCGCAAAGGTGGCGGTGTGGAGAGAGGAGGAAAACCGCGAGATGGACATCGGTGCTGAGGGCACAGGTAGATGGCGTTCGGTATCTGGTAGGTGATTTCCAGGGGAATAGTAGAACTCAAGCAGCTGTAGTTCTGTGAATTCAGGGAATTTCCGCCAAGCGTCCACCGTGCAGGGCATGGTATGCTTGCTCAGGTAGCATGATGGCTTTGGGGATTTCAAAATCATTGAAGAGAGATAGCTGACGACAGTCGAGATTAAGGGGCACGGCGCGCCATAGAGGGCGCCACCGAATTGAGAGGACTTGGGTGCGGTAGCAATCCTTGGTGGGGAGAAGCAAGATGATCTCCCCAAGGACGGCGTCCGGGAGATCGCTGATGCGGTCCAACCGAGATTCTACGGGTTCCTAGGATCCGGTGGGGGCGGGGTCGCCGCTTCTCCCCGCGCTGCCGGGTGCGGGATCTACAACAGGCGTCGCCGCTGGCGGGAGCCACATCTTCTTGGCGCTGGGGTCAGCCGACTCCATTTTCCTCGAGGGCGTCGCGTCGCGCTCACGGATTTGAGCAGAGTAACGAATGACGAGCCTAGTTGTAGTGCGAGTGAAGAAGAAGGGGAGCTGGGATTTTTCTGTAGTAGTGAGGAACAAGGGGAGCTGGGGTTTTCTGTAGGAGTGAGGTGAGGAATTTGGGGGTAGGAGTGGAGCGAGCTGACGTGAGGTGGGTGGGAGTGAGGAGGAAGAAGAACACCCAGGTTTTTTTGGGGGGCGGTGTGCTGGGTGTGGGTAGCGCCTCTCATTCAGTAAATATATGGACATTTGAATTGATTTTAATATTTACTAGGGTGGATGGGCTGTTTTGTCTTGGGCCCAGAGAAACAATTACTACTAGTACAGCGGAGACACTCTACAGCTACCCAGAAAAACAATTACTACTAGTACAGTGGATACAATACCGCTTCTGGCTCCTCCTAGGTCATCTAACCATCTCCCTCTACTGAATGCCGTTATACTTTTGTTCACCGACATGCGGGCCATGCAGTGCGCGGGCCCAAATGCCATCCACCAAATTAGAAGGCAGTATGCAGGCGGAGAGTCACCCCGGTCGTAGCGCGGCAATAACGAGCCGTCGTATCACAAAACCCCACCTCCCCGCAATCTAAGTTTGACGGACGAAGAAACCATCATTTCACTCTTCGCTGAATCCCCTTCTCCCTCACCGTCTTCAAGAAAGGCAACACTCGCATCTGCCACTGTTCTTCTCTCCCAACGAAGGGAAGGTAAGCGGATCCGTGATGTTGGTATATTTTCGCTCAGAGAAAAAAAAGAACTTTTGCAAAGCAGTAACCGATACTCACTCTCTTTTTTGTTTCATTGTCATTGCGATTGTGTTTTCCTTTCAGTGGTCTCCTAGTATTCGTCAGTTTCATGATGGACCAAGGAGAACCAGACAAAGATCTGCCGATATTGAAGCAGACGCGGGAGGCTGATCCCCACGAGACAGAGAGCTCCAAGAAGATGGAGGCAACCACCGAGCCGACCCCAGATACGCTCACGGCCACTACTGAGATGGTCAACGCCCCGTTTGAGGTTACAGTCCCCGTGGCACTACAGGAGAAGTTTTCCCCCTTCGAGGATGTGTCCCACCCCCCCCGCTGCGCCGCCCAAGGTGATTTTCTTCTTTGCCGATCTCAATTGTGGTTTTTCATCTAAGTATGTGGTGATGAATAATGAAAATTTTTATTAGCTTCGATGCCATGCTATACATAGTGGTTTAAATAACTTGTGTTTCTTATACTGGAAAGTAATTTAGAATTTGTTTCTGATTCAATTAGAGCCCTGATGCAGACAAGGATTATGTGGTTGTACATGTCACTCGCTATGAGGCGGATGACCTGAATATACGCACTGGGAAAATAGAGTTTTAGGTTGTTGGATCCTGGAAGCCATTTGCGCTTATACCAATGAAGAGTTGTATTCCAGCCTCACTATTGTCAGGCGTGTTGTCCAGGGTGTACTGAAGCACAAGAAGTTCAAAGCTACTCCTTCATTTGTGAGGCATACTGTTCTTGTCAAGCTTATGCAGGAAGATGATGTGGCATGCCTCCACAAACAAGTTTATGAGTGGCAAGGCCACAAGGTTTTCTTCATGAACGTTCACAGGATTGAGCTGCTGCCGGACGTCCTCGATGATGTTCATGGCAAGGTCCATCTTGTGTCCAGCCCAAATTAGATCGAGGCATGAAATACTTGCCCCAGCTAGTGTTTAATAGTAGTTTGGATTCTGTCTAATTATCCGAACCTTGCCTATTATCGAGCCCTCTGGGGCTAGTACACTGTTTGAATCCGTCTATGGGAACTGCTGCTACTTTTGCGTGCCCGTGAATCATCGTAATTGTTGCCGAAACAGATGCATCCTCACTAGTTTTATCATACGAGCAGTGTGTGTTTTGATGAAATAGAGTACTCGTTTGAGAACTGTGCGCCGACGTATACATAAGTACTTGTAAACACTGTTGGTGCTACCCCACTTGTAAGCAGTTGTGCAAAACACGGCACATTGGCTCAGCTCACTTCAACACTAGGCTATCGACCAGCTAACAATCAACAATCTGTTGTCTGACATATAAGCAACCATGTATCTTGTTACAGTGGTTCATGCAGTTAAATGAGGCCACAATGTAAATTCCAAATGTTCACACGCTAGTCCAGCGTTCATGTGGAACACTCACATTAAACTCGGCTTCATAAAAAACTTGAAAAGCATAAGTTAAGCAATTTTATACATCTCAATGATTCATAGAACATAACAAACATATACTAGTTCACAACAAAAGACAAAGTTGTGAGAAGGTTTACAAATCAGGAAAAAACAAGCAAGGCTTCTCTGAGCAAAGGGCCTCCCGGCAGGCTTAAATTTCCTGGAGTTCACTCTGGTTTTTTCTTGTTGCCACCATCCAGGGTTAGGTTCTCTCATTCTAGAATAATGAATTATAATTGTGTTCTCAGCTGGAATGCTGAACTGAACCATGTAGTGTACTGACCAGCTGAAATTCTTGTGCATTCCACTAAATTTAAGCACCGATATTTGCATAAATAAGCAGACCACAATGCCTATTGTCCGCGCACCTGTCCAAAAAACCGCCGTGCAGTTGTGCCAGCTAGTCCTCTGGCCATGGATGAACTGGTAGAAAGTGCATTCCGGACTAGGATGCAA
Source organism: Triticum aestivum (assembly GCF_018294505.1). Classification (NCBI taxonomy): domain Eukaryota; kingdom Viridiplantae; phylum Streptophyta; class Magnoliopsida; order Poales; family Poaceae; genus Triticum; species Triticum aestivum. The sequence continues at coordinate 246,301,732 of NC_057808.1, read as the reverse complement.
TTGTTTTCGCTCGTCCCTGCACGGCAATCAGGAAGTAAAACATACGAATCAACTTCTTTTATATTGCGTTGGTCATTCTACATAGTAACTACCAATGTAGGAATACCTGGAAGACGGGTGGTTCGACGACGGCAACGAGGGATAGCCATCTCATTTTGCGCAGTTCTACTAAAACTGAGGTGTGTGCTTTTGATTGCGCGGATAGAAACGATACAGAGACAGGCATCCCGAAACGATATGGAGACAGACATCCCTGTTTGCGCAAATACGAAATACAGTTATTTAAACAGTGACAGATATTTGCAGTGGTGTATGATTAACATCAACATCTATTGTGTTATAATTGGCACTAGATTGACAGTATGAAAGTGTCCTTACATAAGTAGCATCACATCACATCAACACTGCCACTAGATTAACATGCAGAACAATAGCATTAGTATTACTGTCATGAGGTAGCACATGGTCAGTAAATGTGCAATCAAATTTGTGCAGTTCCACTGGGATGAAGCAATGTTAGTGGTGAGGCAGATGTGGTTGCCGAGAGCGGCAAACACTCAGGCAGCATGTCTGCATTTGTCCCATTTTTTATCTCCTCGGCGACATTTTCCTATGTGAGCACAGGAAATCTAGACCTGCTCATCTCAATTGCGTTGTCCCCCAACACCCGTCACTTTCTTTCCTTTTTCAACCAAGAGATAGGTCCACTTCCCCCCACCCTTCGCCATCCACCATGCTTTCTCCGTCTTTTCAACCAAGAGACCGGTTGGGTAGCCAGTATCTACTACTTTCCCCCGTTTCCTCTTAGAACCAAGTCCTAGATTCATGCTACAACTTTCCCACTTTCTTCCCTGTTTGAACCAACTCTTAGAGTCGACTGTATGAACTAGCTTCACCTCTAATAATAGTAAAAGTCTAGGTGGCTTTGGAATAGCGGACGGAAGTAGAAAAAGATCCACACGAAGCCAAGTGGGGAGCTGGGGCAGTAGAGCAAGGCAGGTTTCAAAGGAATATATAGCTGAGGGTCGTCGGCATGTGGCAAAGACGGCGTCGGGAGGCCGCATCTTTGCCACAATACCGCAGGGAGGAAGAAGGGGTCGGAGGCCCTCCGGAGCCGGCGCTCTCTTGGAGAGAACGGCACGGCCGCCGATCGGGACGCGCGGGCAGCCGTTGGTCTCCTCCCTCGCCGCCGACGACAGCGTGAACGATGCACCTACACCCCTGCCCCGGTCGAGGTTGTCCGGCCGGATTTGTGACCAGCCGTGAGCTAAGAGAGAGTGTGGCCACCTATGTCTTGCTTAGATCTGGAGAGCATGAGAGAGTGAACGAGAGGAACCCTAGTAAAGCAAGCGCTAAGGCTCCTGCTTATATATATAGTGGAGTGATTTTATTGTACCAGCTTAAAAAAAATGCGCTCCTACATGTACCCGCGAGTGGGTGTGAGAGAACTAGTGCGTGTGTGCACCGCGTCTCTTCGTGAGAGTACAATATACTATGCCCAAAGAACGTTCGCGACAAGAGTAATAGTATAAGTGTGTGACGTGTGAGCTAAAATAAAATGTGCGCGGCGTCTTTTGTTTTTTAGAAGTTCTGAGGGTAGGGTGTGAAGAGCACATATGTGTGTGACGTCTACCTGCAGATAGACGGTGGGTGCCAGAGGACTCGGGAGGGTGCGTGTGCATGACAGAGAGGGGGCACGTATCAATGCAATGCATGTGTCCGTAAATCATTATCCGACAAACGTACGCCGCAAGCCTTTTCCTAACGAACGCCGTAAGAACCGTTAGATCGGCATCCGACAGTGTCAGTTTTGCCATGTTATTTAACAGAACAGCCACTCCTACGCATAAATCTTCCACATGAGTGTTAGCAACTGCCGTATGCTCCCTCCGTTCCAAAATGCAGTGCATATAGCTTTATTGAAAATTCAAACCTCGCAAACTTTTACCGACTTTTCGTGTACCAAATTGCACATATAGAATACCCTGTATATATCATTTCATTCATCTTCAAGAGGTAACTATAAAGATGGGGGAGGAGTCTACAAAGAAAGACCGTCGTATCACCTGCAGCAATTTCAACCATCCTTTGGTGTGGAGGAATATCATAGGAACTCTATATGATATGATTTTTATAGGATTTTTTCCTTTAGAGCCAATTGGTTCATAGGAATAGATTCATATACTCCACATTTCAAAGGAAATAAACATGATATAATTTCTATAGCTTTAGACCCACTTGGTTCATATGAATGGATTTCTATACTCCCATAATTTCAAAGGAAAATAAACATTAGCGTATATTCAATAGAAAAGTTCCTATGATATGAACCAAATTACATCTCTTTTCTAATCCCTCCTCATAGGAATTGAGATACATGTCATCTCTAGATTCAATAGAAAATTCCTATGATGTCAACCAAATGACATCTCTTTTCCAATCCCTACTCATAGGAATTGAGATACTCCATGTCATCTCTTTCCCTACAACTTCCATGTATACATCTTCTATTCCTAATTAGCCAGTACAACCCACTAGTAGCTTCTTTCCAAGACATGCAACTATGGCACAAGAACTATATAGTGTGTGAATAACTTGAAAGATGGTTGCTGGATGAAGCTAATCCGACAGTGCAGAGATGGAAAATCCGAGCACTACTGGCCGTTGGATATCATCAACATTCCACCAGATCTGCCACATGTACAATTTAGAGGACTCCATGGTTGAACTTAAGCATAATGCACAAACCTCAAAACACAAGCACTTCTCCTTTGTTCTAGAATCTTCCATATCATAATTAATTTTTTCTAAATGAATTGCCATTATTTGTTTTTTACTTTATGCTTTACAATGCACAACCCCATGAATCTTAACATTTTTATAAAACTAATTGATTTTGAATGAGATGAACTATAAGAACTAAACGAACATCTACATCATGCATATATGACTCAAAGCTTTACATGCTATAGTGTGTATTTATTCATAATTTGGTTTCGAAATCTCATGCGTTCAATGCATGTGTACCTTACTATTTTGAGTAGAGTAGCAAATTTCACGCGGCCCCGGGTATATAAAATGCAGGGCCCATGCATCATTGCCTTTCGGTCGAACCTACGTCCACAATTTTTTGTACGTACTATGTCTCCACTGGTCCCTGAACCCAAAATGTTGCCTCGTTCCCCTAAAACCAAGCGGCCCACACATATTTAAGGCGTCGACTCAAACTCAATCCCTCTCCCGTTTACTACGACGTGGCCCCGCACGCCCTAGTAGTACTCCTACAAACCCTACCGCCACACGCATCATCGGTTTTCTTCAAGAGGACGAGGGAGAAGCAGATTTGTAGTGGAGGCGCTTTCAAAAAAAATGATCTGTAGTGGATACCCCTACCCTAGGGTGCCCTAGGTAGCTGCCGCACGCATCATTGGTTTTCTTTTTTCTTTATGCTCTTGCGCCCTAGAGTGAAATGATGGTTGCTTCGTCCGTCCAGCTTAATGCAGGAAAGGTGGGGCTTTGTGATTTGACCCCTCATCGCTCATTTTCTACTACTTCGGCGCTACGACCGGGGTGCCTCCAATTCCAACCGCTGCTCCGAACTGTAATTTGGTGCATCGCACGTGGAACAAGACGGTGGATGAGCCACATGTCGGCCAAAGGGGTCCTGTTAAGTGTGTCGCCATTTCATGTGCGGACTGACCCTGCTTGAGTCGCTACGCCAACACGACAGGTGCAGCCTACCACTTGGTTTTGCTCCTTGGTGAATCTCGCCTATATTGATCTAAAAAGATACGTACTGAACTACCCTCTCCGTCTTGTTTTTTTAGACGTCTCGGTTTATAGGGCGTGCACGTAGTTCTAGGTCATCCATTTGACTAACTAAATCTGAGTTACTATGTCACAAAAAGTATATCATTGGATTATTAAGCGGATGTAGTTTCTAAACATATACTGTTCATCACATATATAGCCAATTAAATTCTCAACCTAGAACGACGTGCATGCCATGTAAACCGATACGGAGGAAGTATAGTAGTAAAAATGAGGTGATTTTACCGAGCGATCGGCGGGGGAGCATGGCCTGTCATGCGGTCCCACGTGTCATGATGTACCAAGGCGATGCGCGTGTCCCACTTGAGGCAGAAGCAATACTACGTGGTTTGAGATGATGGCGAACCGAAGTGTGAAATAATGGTTGCTTCGTCCGTTTGGGAAGGTGCGGCATTGTGATTTGACGTCTCATTGCTCATTACTACTACTACTACTACTACTACTACTACTACTACTACTACTACTACTACTACTACTACTGGGGCGGTATGACTGGGGTGCGTCCCCCCTGCTGTTCTGCACTGTTATTTGGTACTTGACACGTCGACCCGGTTGCTATATGTCCCACATGTCAGCGACAGGAAGTACAGAATTCATGAACGCGAGCGTCGATGGAGGAGTACAAGACATGGCTTGGGTTTTTGCTACTTCGCGCGATCCATCGATACAAACCCAGACTAAAAAAGGCGAGGGCGGGTCTTTTCCCGCGCGGCAGGCGGGGGAGTTTGGCATAGTCTGTTCGAGGCAAGGAGGCAGGAAGGGAAACAAGCAAATAAAGGTTGAGTGACTTAGTTTTGGGAAAATCTGATTTTACGGAGTACGTACCCACTAGGGTTTATAGGGCTCATCTACAAAACATTCATTTTTCCCTTTTATAAGTCTCAATTCTACTACTAGTAGTAGTACCATCACATGTTGGATTTCGAGGTGTGTTAGATCACCCGATGCAAGCAGTGTCAAGAGAAAACTCACCAATGCATGTAGAAGTTCATGCAAATTTAGTGGTCATTCATGCATTCGTTCTAATTAATGCCTAGGTAAACATAACTTCTTGAGAAAAACGAGCGTACTAATTACTTGTGCAAACTAGGAGTACGAAATTAATTCGACCACTCACCGTCTACCTTGGTTGGAGAGATTTTGAAATTGAGCCATAAACTGGAAAGGAGGGAGTAGTAACTTTTGTCTCGATTACTATTTGTGGCCTTGTATAGATGCAAAATGTATTTTTTATAGTGGCCTTGTATAAGAGGGTGCTTGGATCCAAGGGACTTATTTTAGTCTGACTAAAAATAGTCTCTTTAAGAGGCTAAAGTTCCAAGCACCCCTGACTAAAGAGGGGCTAAAACTAGTCTTGAGACTAATTTTTTTTAGTCAGGGGTACCCCTACTAAAATGTGGATTAGTCCTCTCTCTCATCATTTAACTCCTCTCCTTTAACACAGGCGAGTTCTGGATTGGAGGGTTTGGATGATAATAAATGCTCATTAACTTGATTTTAGTCTCTTTAGTATTTGGATCCAAGCATGGGTGAGGCTAGCAAGTTTTAGTCCCACTACTTTTAGTCATGAGACTAAAACGTATCCAAGCACCCTCTAAGTAAATGGAGGGAGTACTAAAGGACATATATATTCCAAACAATATGATAATCTCTCTAACCAAGGTAGGGACGAGGAGTAAACGGAGGGAGTACTAGTAAAAATTTCTCCTCGTCCTGCGAGCCACCGCGCACGTGGGCGAGGGAGCGGGCGTAAGGCGTAGTAAGCAAGCTTCACCTCATCCTGCGAGCCACCGCTCCCGTGGGCGGGGGAGACGGTGTACTAAGCAAGCTTTTCCTCGTTCTGTGAGTTGACGGGACACATCAAAAGTACTCCAGTGTATAGAACCTTGCCTCTAAGGTAGGCCCCACATGGTTTGCCTCTTGTTTAACATAACGCGTCAAGTCGCAATTTGTTTGTTCACCCGTGGTAGACTATCCTCCCTCCATCTAGTGGACAACCAGTACACGTGTCAAGTTACCACGTGGGCTGCCTTTTCGTACAGAAATGAGCTCCACCGTGTACCCGCGCGGGTGTGGTTGGGAAAGAGACGGGAGTACGTGCGCCGTGTGTGCACCTCTTCTCTTCGTGCACGTCCCCCACCTACGTGGGTGTGTGTGAGAGGGACTATAGAGATGCAAACCTAGACATAATGCGCCGTCCATCCCCATGCCTCTGCCCAGTCCGACCACCAATCACCACCACGCCCCACTCCTCCTCACCTTATCTCTCATCTTTCTCCCTCCATTTTTATATACAAGGCCACTATCAAAATTACAATTTGCAGATATACAAGGCCACTAACACTAATCAATGCAATATTAATGGTGTTTGCCTCGTAGTACTACTAGCAAAGGAGGACATTAATTATCCCTTGCTTGCACGCGGGAATGTGAGCATTGGCTTGAGGTGCATGAAAGAGAAGAATACACATTAATTTACACGACAAACAAGGAAACAAGGTGGCTTGCAACATTGAGTTAGAAGACATTAATTTTTGCCTTGGTACCTGGAATATGGGTTTGTCGCCTTGTATACAAAAATGGAGTCCGATAAAATTCTCGAGATACCATTTATCCGATAAAATTCTCAAGCAATCATTAGTTTTTACAAAATGGGATTACTCCTGCATGGGTCAATTACAACAGGTGTTTTGTAAAAAAAATGCATCTTGATGTTCCGTGCAATGCACGGGCATCTTGCTAGTCCATGAAAGCAACACATGGCAAAACTCCACGGTGAACGAGGGATTTGAATCTGTTGGGAGGGGCTGTTTGGATCTTGCCCGGGGTAGCCAAAATATTGGCGACCCTTTTGTCCACCGGTGCCTTTGCCACCAATGAACGAGGAATGGCTCGGGTTCTCATGCATCCTCCAGCGCGCACATTGGAGACGAGCTCGCACGAGCTGTGTTCTTTTTGTCCCACCACGCTGCCCGAGCCGCCCGCAGACTGACCAGCGACCCGCAAATTACGCCATCCAACCGTAGTTGCACACATTATGACAGCAAGTCAACCAACCGGACGAAATTCACGCAAACACGGCGATATTTCATATAAACAACGACGGAAATCATATAAGATACCAGATTTTCACACAAACATGATGGATTTCATTACATTCAAATGAACTACGCAGTGCTAGTTCTAGACAGCACAGGTATATAATACCTGGCCTAAATGGTCGCCCGCCGATCGATTTTTGTTCCTCATGTCCGGCAGCACGATCACCGGACAGTCGGGAGCCCCGGAGGTATATGCGGGGTCGACGAAGGTCCTCGCAAGAAAAGGATCCGGCAAGACACCTGCTGTGTACGCCGGCGTCGCCTTCATGGTGGCCTTCATGGGACCCAAGCGGCGGGGACCTCCCGTGTTCTACTTCTCCTCGATGATGGCGGCAGACGCGGGGGCGCTCGCCACCGACTCGTTGCTCTCCGCGCACCCGGCTTCTGTCGCTGCTTGCATGGCGCGGCCGCCGGCATGGGAGTCTCGGCCACAGAAACGGGAGACGCGGTATGAGGCGGCGGCGTGGACGGCAGCAACGACGCTCGTGCGCCGCTCCTCATCGAGCTGGCCTGGAGCGGCAAGTTGCTGAACCGCGTGCCGGCTTGGGGCGGCAACTGGCTCCGTCGGGCGAGGGGAGGGAGGTGGATCAGCGAGCTGCATAGCTCATATCCGGCGGGCTCGGCGGGCCACCCAGCTGGCTTGGATGCGGAATAACTACTCTTCGTAAGCCATTGTAAGATTGGACAAACTGGTGAAGGAGGAGATAGGGGAGCGGCGAAGGTGTGCGATTCTTGGCCGGCGTTTAGCCTCATTTAAATAGAAGATTAAATAGACGGCGGACGGGAGGAGCTCGGCCGGCGTTGCGTTTAATGCCGGCCCGGTCATGAACGGACGTGTCTCCAGAGTGGGTTTCTCGGCTTCCACACGGGCAGGTTTCATGGAGGCGTTTGAATGCGGCAAGGAGGCGTGTTTAGCCGGGCGTGCAACGAGTGGCGCCCTCGATTCTGACGTAGGACAGCGCGCCGTTCTTCCACTGACGTGTGGGCTCTTTGGGTACATGGCCTGCATGTCAGTGACCCAACGCAGGCAGCGCACAGCTGAGGAACATTTGGTGGGCCAGGGCGGTCAGAAGCAGGCATTTCATAAACCGATGATTGTTCATTGAGTGTGACGTCATCCTTTTCATGTAGATAAGCCTACTATGTTGATAGCCCGTTCAATACGTTGTGATTCGTAAAGACCGCTACAAGCATCAATGTTCTGCTTATCACAGATAAGATTGATTAATACCCGTAACAATCCATGTCCTTAAGAAAGGGTGCATGCACGTATAGGTTGAGCGTGCGTCTTGCGTCGTGTGGTGTGTGCATGCAGGCGTGCGAGTGTTGCGTGCGTGCAAGGGTACGTTTCAGTGTTGCATGCATGTGTGCGTACGTGCGTGTGTTCGTGAGTGCATGTGTACGCGTCAGTGTTGCACGCCTGCATGCGTGTGTGTGTTCATTATGTGTACATTTCAGTGTTGCACGCTTGCATGCGTGTGTGTCTTGCGTGCGTGCATGTGTACGTGCGGGGTGAGGCTACACGTCAGTCAACTGACTTTTTCATCTCTAGTCATTAGATTTTCCAGCTGTTGGATACGAAATCAAGGGCCTGCAATTTATCATCAAACTCCACCCCCGTGAGCCGCCAGCCACCACCGACCCAGCCGGCCCCCGCCGCCCGCGGCCGGCCCGCGCCGCCACGTCGCCCCGCCCGCCCTGAAACCACTCCTCACC